>NC_090807.1:38988625-39288625 GCF_036512215.1 Solanum lycopersicum | reverse complement strand
TCAAATAAACCACCATTTATGGTCCTCTTTTAAACAAACGGGGTGCCATTTAGTTCAGTCGATTGAAAATGCCTCGACAACCCTTGAGTCCTTCTTGTGGGCCATTTTGTGGGGCCCTTGGGAAGTCGTACCCGGACTTTTACAATGTAAATACAAATATTAACAATTAAATAACCTTCCACATAAATTTCACTCAAAATAAATACTCGCAACATGTACAAACATACAAGGCAAAATCAAGAAATGAATGAACGGCTCATGGGATAACTTTCGAACGTCTTGGACGTTTGAACTCCAAACCTCATGAAACAGAATACACTTATTATAAACATCATTTCTTATCATATAACGACCTCATAATCTCATAAAACAAACATAATCACATAAAAACACATAAGGCCTCTTAGATGAATAGACGTCGAACGTCTTGGTCGTCCTTTGACATTTGACTTCCAATTCACCCCAAACTCTACACACAGCCTCAATACACTATTAAAAACATTTTAAAACCTTATACCCTTAATTAATAACATCTAAGGAACTAGATACCCTAACACATTTTGGGGGTCTTACATGTTGATCATGGTTTAGGTGAAGGCTAAGTTGACCTAGTTCTCTAACTATATTTGAACTATTCTTGTATAGTTTGTTACCCTTATGGTGAAGGTGTTTACTTATTTTATAATTATAGTGAGCATGTACTTAAAGGCATTACATGGTTCATTGGAGTATTATCATGTTAAGGTATATGTGAATGTATAATTTAAAGGTATTCATGGGGTCTCAAGAAGATCTTGCATCAAGTGTTATGGTATTGTGGGTAAAGTATATTCTCTCTTAATACTCATATGTTTTGATGCTGGAATGTGAAAGGTTTATATAATGTAATGTGTATCTTAACTTGGTGGATTTAGGTGCATCTTCTTTAATATGATCTCTTTGATTTGGTAGACTTTGGTGCCTCCCCTTGATGTATTAATCTTATTGAATGTAATCTATTTAATTAGTAGAATTAGGCATATTTTTCTTGAGTAATGAATGAATAATTTTTTAGGATTAATAGACCTATTATTGGTGCATTTAAATGAATGACTAATGAGGCCACAAGGCTACGTCTTGAACTGGTAGACATAACATTGGTGACATCAATGACATTCTAGATCTGTAAGTGAATGTAAAACCTTGAAGCAATAGACATAAGGGTAAATATCTCCATCTTTGGTGAAATGATAGCTTAGAGATGGTGGGGCAGAATGGTAGAAAAACTTCTCTAAGAAAGTCAAAGAGCTATGCTTAACGAACCTTTATCAATTAGGCCTAAGCATGGTGACCTTATTTGTAGAAGTAATATGGGTCTATAGACCCCATGTTGGCTCCCTTTCTAGTATATACATGTCAATGAACTACTATATAGGATTTAGGGGTTGCACCGAGTGGATATGGTTAAGATGGTGTCTCTTCCTAAAGAAAAGAGTGGAGTCCAATGAACATCTTTTGATATTCTCTAAACAATGTGCCAACATGGGTTGTGGATTAGTTATACCCTTGGAAACTGGAACACCTTCCATGGTGAGATGTCTTATGATACTGGATTTCAAGCGTAGCTAGTATGATCTATGTCGGTTAATGCTTATTCACATCATGTGGGAAGTCCACTATAGCTAGTTGATAGGTTCTACAATGTGTAGGTAGTACTATAAGATGTTATCTACACATGACAAAAGTACGCTTAGAAGGTGCTAAAGTGAGTTCCCCAAGTCTTAATGACTATTATGTGCAGGTCCTCTAAATGCATGTTGTGTTCTTAAATATCTCTAATTAATGAAATGTTTAACTTGTATCTTATATTGATAGATTGAGTTTAGTATCATGTTATATTGGACTAGAAGGATCTTTTTTTTTATCTATTGTAGCCTTGAAGAACACCTAGGTGTGACACGAAGAGGTAGTATGGATGCCCCTACATATCTTACTTAGGTGTGTCTTAGGGAAACTTTATGTGGAGGGTCCAAGATGGTGAAATGGTCTATTTGACAAAGAGGCATGTGTTAAATATTGGCAATAGTTGAGAATTCTTATGATGTGGATATTGTCTTGCGTGTGCATATTTATTTATAATGTTTTTCTTATACATATGGATTATGGATTTTCATCACAACTAGCATGAAAACCGGACCCTTTTTTCTCATTTTGTTTGAAGCGGGCCAAATAGAGAATGAAATGCATAAAAAAAATAGGGGAAGGAAGTCAGAGACTCCCTTTTTTTTGGTTTAAGAAAGAATATATCTCAAATAAATATCTTTTTTTGCATGTTTTTGCATGATCATCATACATAGTACATGATTGTGCTAATCCCATTCTTTTCCTATATTTAACTACAAGTGTACGTGTTTGCAACTGAGGTGTTTTCTATAGTAAAGCTGGGGACTAGAATTTCTCTCAAGACTTTTGGTGTATCCATATGTCGAGGACACAAATTCTATGTCGTAGTTTCTTTTGTTAAAACTTTGTAATAGACTTTTAGTATTCCTCTTTATTGTAAACGGCTAAGTCCATAGTATGTTATTTGAAATTGGGTCTAAGTTCGCCATGTGAGACTAGTATTCCACGTGCGTATAAAGATTTTTTAAATGTTGATGATTTTTTAGTGTTATGATTTTGAATAATGGTTTTCATTCCGCACTATTTTATAGCCTATGTGATGAATAAATGTTAAGTGCTTGTATAATATATCATCGAGGTCGGTACACCGTGTTATCTCGTGTCGTGACACCCTGGGACCTGAGACTAAATAGAATAGGAGGTCTAAATCCAAAATTTAGAAAAAATCGACTTATGTTATTTATTTATTTATATATATTTTACCCTTATTAATTCTAAAAAACATTTTAATTGATAATAGTTTAATAATTATTTTTTTTCAATTGTTAGTATATCTCTACAAACATTTTGCAAGAAAAGAGTAAACATATTATAAATTATTGTTAGTTAAATAAAAACATAAATCTTTACATCTCTCTTATAAATACATAGTTTTAAAAACTTTTTCAATAGAATCAATCATTACATAACAATCAAGTATATTTTAAAAGTGTTTAAAAATAAAATTAAAATGTTACTTCATTGAATATGTCAATAATATCTAGCACTACTTTTTTTTACTTATTTAATATTTCATAATACTTTTAATTAAAAAATCAATATTATAGTGATTGTTACTTGTAGAATACATTCAAAGTTGAGACAATATTTTGTTTTAAAATTTAACTATTTGAAAATCTTATTAGATTTTGCTTGAAATGTTTCATGAAATATCTCATAGAATTTAAGACAATCTTACAAAATCAATATTAAAACTTGATTGATTCAAATTGAAGTATATTAGACAAGTTAAGAAATAAAAAGTTATCATAAAATCATCTACACTATAATTATATTAACAATAAAATTTCATAGATAAGAGCATAATAATTAGTAAGAGACTAAAAATGAAATACAGATTACCGAAAAGGGCCTAACATGCCCCTTAATTATTTGAAATGGTACAAAATTACCCTCCATCCACCTATCGTCCATAAAATACCTTTGACATCCACCTTTCGACTAAAAAAATACCCTTATGTTCAACGTGTCACACTCATTAGGTGGGTGGAGGGTATTATTGTACCAAATCTCACAATTTAAGGACATTTTAGCTCCTTTCCATAAAAATAATTTTAAAATACTTAGTGTATACGCTCATGTGATTGACTAGATTTTGAATTCCATAATACATTTAAAATTAGTAAAGGTTTAGGCATTCTATTCTATAAACTTCTCCCTCCCCAACCCTTCACTTTGTATCTCTTCTATTTTTTTATTTGGGTATTGTCCACAATTTTATTTTAAATTTTTGTTATTACAAACAAGAAGAGAAAAAAAAGAAGGAAAATAATGAGGCATATATAAATAATTAGTTCAATTAAAGATGACTTAATCAAGGAAATATGTAAAAGGATTACAAATTTTTTGTGTGTACCCAAAATAAAAAAAATAAATTACAAAAATGATCATTTCTTTTATCGCCATCATAATCCCATCATGAAAAGAATACTACTTAAAAGAATATAAATATGTGACTTCATTTTAAATTTTAGTCTTGAATATGCTAATTAAGAATAAGAGATAAAAACAAAGGAAATAAAATTGAAATTGACAAGCGAATAATAGTATTTTTAGATGACAATCAATGGGGTAAGCATTGATTCTAGTTGGATCCCAATTTATGAGTTGGGTTAAGCTATAATATATTCGGGTTGATTAAAAATAGGTCAATAGATAGATATCCTGAATTTATTTTTTAAATATTATTTTCAAATGGATAAAAATATGAATCATAAGTGATTTACAGAAAAATAGAATTTTCAAAAATATATTTTTTTATTTATTTATTTGAGAATAGTTTAAATTTGAACCAATCACATTAAGCAATATAATAAATAAATTTTTAATAATTTTACTTTAAGGGATCTATTAAAAATAAGAACAAATATGAGTCTAAAGATTAACATTGAGGATATTTTTAGCCAAAATATGGAAATCAAGGATATTTTAGGGCCGATAGGTGGACGGATGGCAGTTATGTATTAACTCAAGTACTTGAGGGACATTTTATACCCTTCTCTTTTTAAATTAATAATAACAATAAATATATAATTATTTTATATTCTACTTTAGGATATTTGGTTTCTTCCAAGTGCTAAGAAGGTGCTTAACCCTGGCTGACTCTTTAAGGTATGTATCTCCTTCATCTTTTTTCTGCTCATTCATACGTGTGAGATTTTCAGGTCCTCTTTGGATGTATTATGTTGGACCTCGTAATATGTCTCGAATTCAGACATTGAGTTCTTATCACTAGAACACGTTATGTAATCGCTATAATGATCAATATATTTGTATTGAAACCTATATAATAAAAAGGGACACAAACTATTTTTGGTAAAAAAAAACATTTAACCCTCAATGTAGGGCTTTTCAATGTGCACCAGATTATCGCACCATAAAACAAATGTCATATATCAAGTGAAAGTCTTTCAAAAAGCAAGTAGATCAATTACTAATAAAATTTGAGATGGAGTGGTAATTCATAAATATCAATCCATTATTAATAATGGGTGGTTTGGTAAATTTTATAAGGAGAAATAATGCATGCATTAACTCTATGTATTAGTAGTATCTTGTTTGGTATAATTTTTAAAAATATACATAAGTAATACTTGCAATATTAATATACATTCTATTATTTATATAGGTGTGTATTACTAATACCATGATTTTTTGGGTATTAGTAATACAAGAGATCTAATGCATGCAGTAACATAGTTAAAAACTCAATTACGTACCCCTCAAAACTCTATTTACATCTTTTCCATCATAGCTGTGGAGAGTATTTATTGTAAATTACTCCCTCCGTTCCATTTTATGTGACATCATTTCTTTTTTGGTCAGTCCCAAAAAGAATGTTATATTTTCTTATAAGGTATTATTTAAAGGTACAATTCCTTTTTTAACCTTTTTGGTTCCACGTATTTTTAAAGATAATACCTAATACATTTATGAGGATAGGCAAAAGTGAGTTTACTTTTTCAAAGGGCAATTTAGTAAACATTTAAAAGTTTTCATTATTTCTTAAACCTCGTACACGGTCAAATGTTACCACATAAAATGGGACGGAGAGAGTAATATTTTTATGTAATGCATGCAATTTAATACACCAAATGAAACAGTACATTATTACTGCAAGTAACAATAATGCACTCAATCTAACATTAATTTTATACACAAAACTACTCAGACTTTTAGAATTTGTACTCATTTGATTTAAAATTACCTCCAAATACAAAAAAAATCAAATGTAGAATAAAATAATTTTAAAAAACTAAGCTTCAAAGCAATTGATAATTATAGGTGGGACTATAAAATTTTATTATTCTATAGAAATATTAGTTAATCGATAAATAAATATTATTAATTTAAATAATACTTTGATTTAATGAATTTTAATTTTTATTATATAAAAATCATTGTATGTATCATATTTATTGAATTGTCCCTATCGCGCAGACAAAAAAAAATATGATGGCAAGTGTGCTTTTGGGTGAATATAGTCGTTGGTTTTGTCACAAAATGCATGGTAGGTGAGTTTTTCTTATGATAGATATTGACGAGCATATAATAGAAATATTGAAGGACTAGAAAATGTTGAGTTGTTTTTCTTGCCACCCAACATGACATCAAAAATTTAACCTTGTGATGTTGGGATAATAAGAACTTTCAAGATGTCCTATCATTAGAGATTTTATCGTCGGATATTACAAGGCTAGGAAGTGGGACAAATTGATCTAACAAAAATTAATATTTTAGATTCTATTAAGTTTCAATCTTTGTTTGGACAACAAATGTTAAGCAAGAGACAATGACAAATTGTTTTCAACTATGACAAATTTTTTAGGGGGATGCAATCTCCGAGAATTTGAGTGATCCCACTAGTCAAAACTTCATTCATGAAATTAAGCTCATAATTAATCTCGGTTATCACAATAAACTTGATATCAATCACATGTTGGATTTTTCAAGTGAAAGTGATGCATCATTAAAAGTCAACAACTTACACCAATGGAAAAAAAGGACGATGATATTATATATTTGGAACAACTACGGGTAGATAAGAACTTATTGCATCTGGAATTCTTCACTATTTTATGGTGCAGTTATAACAATACCAGAGCTCTTGGATGCAAAAAGAAAAGTTAGAGATGAACTTCATCGATATTTAAATATTAGGAAAAAACAGAACACAATAGAGTTATATTTTACTAAATTGTCTTTGATGTATTTGTAATTTTTAACAACCATTTATTTATTATATTAATGTGATCATATATTTATATAGGGTGTTCTTGAAATTTATCTTCCTATTATCTTATCGAAATTGGTATTTTTTTTCATTTGCCCAAGCAGAGACCCGAGGAAAATATTCTTTTAGAGAGATTATTAATTTACTGATTATTAATTTATGAATGTTTTCCTGTAAAAGCTATTCCACTTTGTGCGGTTGAAAGAAATATAAAATATGAACAAATATTAATACTAAACTTTTTGTAATATATATTAACTAGGTAAATTACCCTTGCTTTGCATGAAATTGAACTATGTTGTTAAGCTCACATTTATCATTCACTAATATTCCGATTTTCGATATATACACTACATTATAAAGAAAATTTTATCTTAGGACAATCCAAAATTTTAAAATTTTTAAATTTTTTTTTATTTTTTATTTTTTAAAACAAAAATTGTGAGTCATAGAGATATTTAAAGTACAAGAAATAAGTCTAAGGCATCTCCATAGAAATAGTTTGTCATAAGTAATCAAATTTTCTAAATTCCAAGAACTACTAAAGAATAACATCAAACGTTAAAGAAGAGAACAGAAAGCCTCAAACAACAACCCTTCATATCCATACAAGAACATAATTAACTAATTCCAATGGATAATCTTCTACTCCTTTCTTATGATCCTAACATTGTTAGTATCATAAATGTATTTCCTCATCCTCTCAAAATAGTGATTACTATAGCTTAGGTTTCATATCACCAGCTTATTTGGAATAAAACCATATTTATTGTTATGGTTATATTATGCAATCACAAAGAATGAATGAATTTATCAATCAAGCAGCAGGCAACATCTTTCATAACTAAATATTCTAAGCCAAAATTATTACACATAACATATTAAAATGTCAAAGTATAATTTTTTGAGATCTTGAATTCATAAATACCAACAAATAATATCAAAGATAATCATTCTTTCTGAACAATCAAGAAGAAAAACACATGTTGCTTAACATATTTTTTAAAAATATAGTCTACCGGTATGTATCCAAGTTTACAGTTCACAACTTTAATTGAAAGAAGACAAAAGAAAGAGTTATAGTTCTTTATCAAAAAAGCAAAAAAAAAAAAACAAACTTTATCAAAAGTAAGAGTTATTACTACATCAAAAATGATATCAAGCGAAAATTATAAATGTCCCTAGTAAAAATCCATGGCAATATTGAACCTAATGGCAATTACTTAATGTAAGTAAAGTCTCTAGCACTCTTCGTTACTGTGTATATTCATTGCCTAAGAGAATTTTTGTTTTAACGTATTTTGGACATTAGTTAGTTTCAAGAAAACTTGATCTCTTATTATGCCTAAAAAGAAGCAATGAAGAAATATGGCAAATTTGTTAACTTGCGATAAAAGAAGTGAACTAATTATTTCTATGCTAATATTTTTTAGGAAGGGTGCAATCACATATGAAATGTTTGTACCTAAGAATGAGCAATAAAAATAATATATTAATGGTGGCAAAGAAGAGAGAAATCTTATTGGTTCTTTTAACAAACATCAACATTGGTTCTTTATTAGTTATCCCATATTTTTTATTCAGTGCTATCAAATATAGCACAACCCACGAGAAATTTTCCCCAAAAATATACGCATAAAACTATAGAAAGATACATAATAGAAGATAAATTTTCAAGTATACTCAGTGAAATTTTTGATTGAGTTAAAAAAATACATTAAAATAGTAAAAAGAAATTGTCATAGTGATATTAATAACTATGACTTATAGTAAAGATTAATCTCCATGATGTAGGAGGAAGTAAAATTTTAATGAATGAAACGAACTTCATAAGAAGCATAATTATTAATGCATTGGAATTCAACTACCCTATAACGAAAAAAAGTCTACAAATAACAGTGACAGAAAATCTCTCTATTCATATTAAACATAGTGTAGGTCATAACTCTTTGGAATAGTTACAACCCTTTGGAAAGGTCACAGCCTTAAATAAAAGTTGCAACTTTTCAAAAAAGTCACAATTTTTCTAAAAGTCGTAACTCTTCATAAAATTCGTAACTCTTCCTAAGGTCGCAACTTTTCGTAAAAGTCACAACTTTTCATAAAAGTCACAACTTTTCATGAAAGGAGAAGACTAGTTTTTGTAATGGACAAATATAAAAGGGGATCCTTGTTTGTGGTGAAGCCACATAGGTGGTACTAAGATTTTCTTTATATATATGCGTGCGTGCGTGCGTGCGTGCGTGCGTACGTGCGTGCGTGCGTGCGTGCGTGCGTACGTGCGTGCGTGCGTGCGTGCATGTGCGTGTGTGTTTGAACAAACATGTATCTCATAATTAATTTTAATTTGGCAATCTTTATATAATTTATAGAATATACATGAACATCAAGACTAAATAAGAATTTATTTATTTATCAATATATATTAGTTGAAATAAAAAAATTTATGTAAAAATTTATAATGCAAATTTAAGAAATAGCATGTTCCATCTAAGTATTCATAAACAACAAATTTTAAAAGTATGAAATTATTTAAATGAACTATATTAAAAGTAGATGACTAAAAGGGATTTTCATGTCAAGTGATCATTAATTATAATAGTTCAAACTCTACATAATAATTTTCTGATTTTCTTCTCATTTTTTTACACTGTTTCATCTTTATCTTTACTCCTGCAAGGAGTAATACATTACGAAAATTGATGTACTACAAAATAAAAATTGTAAGAAAGTAAATTAAAATTCTACATATTACGTTGTTGTTCGGAATCAATTAAAACTATCAATAACTACTTTACAGAATGAGAAGCTTAAAAGAGTAAAATTATACACAATATTTTTGTTATTAAATATTTTTTTAGTGCACAATGAAATATGCACAAGGACACAACAGTAGAAAATTGCATACCCAAAAAGAAAGAACAAAAAAAAGTACATAAAGTAAATTAGGATATGAATATGTACATATAACTATTACAGTAATTAAAATATACATTGAAAAGCATGTGCTTTAATTAAGCATTAATGCAAAGTTATGTGGGTTAAATTTTGTTAATGAATTTTTCATGTATGAGTTCTTTTTAAATCCAATTAAATAACAAATTATTATGAAAAAATAATTCAATAATATATAGATGTTTTCATTATTTTGATAAATAAAATAAAGAAAAGAATTGTTTAAATAAAAGATTAACTATATATAAATAATTTCAGAAATTAATCTATTTACATATACTCATACACATAAATTAAAAAGCATATATATAAATTGTCAAATAAAACTTCATTCACCAAATTTGAAAAGTAGAAGTTATTAAAAAAAACATTTAAATTCTTATAATAAAAATATAATGTATCAATAAATTACTTTAAAAAAATAAAAAAAAGGTAACTAATGTTATATCATAGCAAAAAAATAATTATTATGAGACAAATGAAGAATAGATAAAAATGTATATTGGTTGTTTAAATTACTATGGTATTACATGTGTTAGAACTAAGAACCAAAAAGTAGCATTATAGTTTGGTTTGTTTTCTAAACGAAAATGAAAAATAATTTTAATAGTGCTTGACAAAGATCTATAATATGAGGATGAACTGATTGCTATTCTTTATCGTGATGTTCATAAGTTGAGGACCCAGGATATTAAGTTCATGAAGGTTCAATGGAAAAATCGTACAGTTTAGGAAGCAACTTGGTAGATCGAGTAGGACATGATAGACAAGTATCCCTAATTATTCGTCGAATCAGGTACTACCTTGTTCCCTTTAAGCCTACCTTCCTATGTTGATCACTCGGGGATGAGTGAAGGGAAAATTGGTATATATTGTAATTACAGCGTTTCGTCATTATAGAAATACCAACGAGAAAAAATCGGGTCCGGAAAAACATTTTCGTAGTATTAGGAGTTTCCCAACCTTGTCCACATTTTGAGGAAATCGAAGTCATCTAGGTGAAGGAAAATCTGGTAGCAATAGGGTGGAGTAAATAGGAATTTTATTACAGAATTTGTTAGATAACTTGTTAAGGAACCCGTACCACTTTACAGAATTGAATTTAGATAAATATATCTCCAGGAATATATCGTAGCGTTCACGGTATTGTTGAATCGTAGTGGGTTAAAATTTTGTTGTGAAAGGGGGAAATTGTAAATCCCATAGGATCTCACTGCCTCACTTCATGCCGTCAGAGCAAGATTAATGTCGCTGCAGCGAAACTGCTACATCGGGATGGGTGCCGCTATAGTGGACGAGGCAGAGATTGATTAATAGGATTTTGGGATTTATTAAGACGGAGATCACTGGTTAAAAAAGTTCCCCTGCACCGGGATGGTTGTGGTTGTAGAAGGATTACGGGTTCTTAATTCGTAAATAAAACCCCTATCCAACCTTATTTGGCACTTCTAGACTTTTAAATCTAAGAAACGAACCTTGGGCGATTTCAACTCGTTTTCCACCATTCTTAAAGTTAAAGGTAAGTTTTTCACTCCCCATTTTAGTTATTCAATCTGTGAAATGTCTTAGGATGGTTCATAATTGATGGAGAATGGTTTCTTGATATAATTCATCATGGAAACTATCCTAGTTTTGCTAGTCGGAGTTATAAGTTTTTACCTAGGGTTCATGAATTTGTTAGAATTCCGGGAAATTAGTGATTTGTTTTTTATTCTTGTACATTGTTGATTGTTGGTAAACCAAGAACAACCGGAACGAATCAGAGCTTGTTTCGAGGTAATCTATACAGATCTTGATGCTACCATACTTCTTGTTAACAAATAAAATCGGAGAACTCCATAGGGAAGCACTTGGACGAATAAAACCCTTATCAAAGAGCTCTCGGATTCGAGTCTTAAGCTCTAAAATGGGGCGTGTACCAGTCTCTAAGTCAATAAGAAAATTTATGTCTCTATTCGGAGTCATGCCAGACAAATCATTTGGGAATACTTCATTTGACTTGGACACCACATGAATAGACCCAATGGATGGAGCTTTAATCTTAACATCCCTAAGATGAGTCAAATAAGCTAAACAACTTTGCTCTACGAGTTTACTATCACATATGGCTGATATAATCTTAGCTTTGTAAGCTTGTACACCTCTTTCCCGAAATTTCTAGAGTCAAAGACATAATATTACAACTAAGCACATCATAATTGGGAGACAACCAAGTTACGCCTAAGATAATATCAAAATCAGCCATGTCAAAAATCACCACTAACAACCATTTCTATCCCATGCACATATAGACGAGTGTGGACATTTTTTGTTGTTAAGTCAAGTATTTAAAGTCGGTTAGTCCGCGTCTTCTAACCAATATGATTACATTTTTCTGGCTGAAGATCAATTGAAAAGGAGCTGAATTTAGGCATTAGATCACATGTTGGAAAGCAGAAGACGAAGTGGCGAAAAAGAAGAACCAAGAAGTTTGAGGCACTTTTATGAAGCACCCCTGCTTCGTGGAGGAAGTTCACCCATGCAGTCAAGGAGTGTGCGTTAGAGTCGCATCACGGAGATCAGTCCACCGATGAAGAAAACTAATTCTGCTTAACAAGGGAGATCGTGATGGAGTCGTGTCGCAAATGGTGTTCCACCTATGAGCAGAATTCAGCGAGGGAACACCTCCGCATCACGCACTTAGACAACAAAATCGTCCCACATGTTAATTTTAGACTATAAATAGTTTAAGTGTCTCTTATTGCACAATAAACTTTCTAAAAATGGTAAGTGAAGCTAAGGACGATTTTTGTGCTAAATTCTAGGGTTTTTCGTCCTTCTTCATCCTAGTAAAGACTTGTATTAGTCTTATACATTTTATCTTGTTATTTTGTATTATGGGTATCTAAAATCCCTTGTCCTAGGGTTGTGGCTATGAATCATGGTTTAATGTGAATTTATTCCTTGTGTGAAAAGGGTTGGTGTTTTTTTGTGCTTGCATCTCATTTCATTATTTAAATAATTGATCAACATTAGTATATACTTAGTGTCCATTCTTGAATTCGGAAGATGAATAGAGGGATAGACCAAAGAATGCAAGTGTGTTTAATCTATAGTAAGCTCTAGATTTTTTTGTGTATATGATAGCTTTATACCTATGCACCACATTTGGTTAAAATTCAAGATCAATACTTACTTTACTGTTGTTGATTCATACATAACCTCGGTCAAATAATGTAGTTAGGTTCTCAATAGTGGGAGGCGATTATAAATCAGTAGATTATGATCGTAAAATGAACCTTGCCAACCCACAATAGGTTAACCCTTTACACCTTTGAATAGAGGCACATTGAACCAGAATTCAAGTTATGCTACAATCCTGGGATATCTTTCAAATTTGTGAAGTTTCTTTGATGAAATCGTTTTCTTAAAATAGCTAATTCTTGTTATGATTGAATTAGTAGTTCAACAAATTTATAAAAATAATTAATACTTGAGTAAATTTAGATAGTCACTATAAAATGTTATTCTCTTATTACAAGTCCCTTGGATACAAACATTAGACGTGAAAGAGTCTATTTACTAATTTGAGGGATCTCTGCATCCTCAACCTGAAGTCCTTTCTCATTTTCGATCTCTTCAACATTCTCAAACTCCATTTCCTCTTCTATCTTATTATTGTGTACCTGTGGGTTTCTATTTATCGGAACATTGGCAATCAACACCTTTTCCATATCAGACGCCACCCTACCACGACATCTTTCCCTAGCTCTTCCTCTACATCTGCCCCGACCGTTACCCCTCACTACAAGTTCCTAAACTGGAGCATTAGCGGGAGCTACGCTCTTAACGTCATTATGCCTAGTAATAACCATATGCAGATAAAAGAGTGAAAAAAGTTAGATATTAAATGGAATAAAGTTATAGAACGAAGGATACAACAGAAAAATAGAGTTCTTCATGTTCTATAGCCTCTCGAAGAAAAGTAAAGGTGTCCTCCTACCATTCCACGGGACACTACTAGACTCGTTTTGGTACATCGAGATCAATGAACCTAGACTCTATTACCATGTTTTTCATGACCCAGATTGTCGTGATTTACATCCACACTAAATACTTGGTCGGAGAACCATTACATCTATCCAACCAAAGCAAGAAATCTAAAACTAAGGCATTTAAGTTACAGAAGCAAATTTAATAACTATGTTAAGTTCCATTACTTTATAAAGATCTAATGACTAACTAACAATGCGAAAGATAAACGTAGAATCTGAAAGTCATTGTACCAAAACTAGAAACGACAACCAAGTCTAACAAAGAATTCTATTGAACTATTTAACACAAAAGTCTTAGTCCAGCAAGGTTGGACAATGAAAAGGAGAATTCCATGGCAGTCCGAATGAAATGACTCACCCTTGAACTTAAAGTGATCGCTGATCTTCTAAGAGAGGTCTGTGAATAGTCACGGGAAGATGCCTTGTACTCAACAAAAATAAGTACAGTTGCAAAATCAGTATACAACCACTGTGTACTGGTATGATCACGCTGCTATCCTACTAGTGTAACATCACAAGTCAAACAACATTATAATATCAAGCATATATATCAACCTATTCAATATCATCATACGGAGTTAACAACACATTTCACATGCTTACTAACACAGTTGGTCCTCTCATGAAACTCAAACCCAAAATGTTAGCATGCCAGAATGTGACAATCCGATTCAAAATTAGCATCCCGATATGTGGCACTCTGATCCAAAAGTTTGCATGCCAGAATGTGACAATTTGATCCAAATCACACACCACAATTATAAATCAAGAGCACACCCAGTTGACCTATAAATCTAACTATGACAAAGTTTCTTAATTAAGGACTCTTCATTTGCCCTCACCGCCTTCTCTAATTTCCTAATTAATAGACCTCATATTATTATTTTTAAGAATTTCACAAGTAGACGAAGAAATAATTTCTTTTGCTAGGATAAAATGGCAGTCATGTAATTTGATATGTTGTTCTTTAAGCCAAAAGAATTTTGTGACAGTATTAATGTGGCCACATGTGTTTGAAACGATTTATCATTATATTATTTATAATAGTAAATTGGAGTATTTGTTTAACCAACAAACAATACTTTGTGTTTTTTCTTAAAACACTAGAATCCTAAGCATACTCCTAAAACCCCTAAACTGTACATGTTTGGCAGTTCATGGATTTTTGGGTGTTCTTTATAAACTGAATCAAATTAGAACAAAAACTTTAGTTTATTAAGGGTATTAGTGTAATACATTCATCTTCATAGGTTGAGAAGAAATTTAATCATTTTGACCTAAGCAAACAAGTAATTATATGGAAATCCACATTGATCATTCATTAAAACATATACTTTATTTCTTCATGCATATAAAAGTATTTTCTAAATATACAATACTTTATGTAATAATTTGATATTATTTATAAAAAATGTGTTTTATATTATTAGCCATACAAGTGCAATGCTTGTGCATATAAAGTTAAACTGTATTAAATACGTAAATGTCAAGATATTCAATGTAATTAATTTTACAAGTTCCATTATTTAAAGAAATTGCAAAACTTAAGTTCCCATTTTGTAGAAACTAAACAATAGATTATTCAAATTCAAAATTTAAGAATGATCTGCATCTGAGTATCTATGCCTATGCACAAAAAGAGATAAATTCTGCTTATATGTTTCACCATAATTGAAGCACACATTGAATCATATCTTGAGATAGTAGCATACAATATTGTCAAACCAGACTTATTTTTTTTCATCTTCAATGAAGAGGAATATTATCTATATAAATGTAGAAAGTTTAACGTAATAAAACTAAAAATTAATAAAGTGAATGATTGATAGCCATAAATTGGTAGAAGTGAAGAGGCTGGAAGTTATTTGCACATATCTAAAAGGTAATTGGATGATTAGGGATGTAGTGGGGTTAGTTTCTAATTAAAAAGGTTAAAATTAAGGCATAAATTTTAAAACATTATTGATTTATCCTTTTGGAAAATCGGCCATTGACCAAAAAAACTGAAAATTGAATTTCCAAAAAAAAATTGACAACTAGTTGAATTAATTTGGGTATCAATATAACCTGATGTAACTGTAACACCTCTAAATTTTCTAAGCTCAGACTTGAATTATTATATAACACCTCGCAACTCTACCTTCAAAATTTTAATCATTTGTGTAGCACCTCAAACATTGTGAAAGGATAAACAGGTTAACGGGAAAGTCCACAAACCTGAAATGGACCATGGACCCTTCACGACTCCGTATACAAACTCTTTAGGGGACCACGACTTGATTAGGGCAATGTGGCCAATCATCAAAGTCTTCCAAGGAGGGGGTCACCTGTATTAGACCCTTCACCGCCCCTGGTGGCTTGTACACTCCGTTTGGGGTTACCTGCTAGTCACCAACAAAATTTTTAACTTTGGGTCAACTACAAAAAATCATATTTCTCAGCATATAACGAATTATGTTACCCATGACCTATCAAATTAGAGGTTTTTAGCCTTTCTAACACTACAAAACTTTCCTTATTTTGAGTTTTGAGTAAAAAGTTATGTTTGTTTTAAAGAAGTATTGTCGAGCAAGTGAAGTTTCATGGTCTTCCATACGGCCCGTGAAGCCTTAAATTGTCTGTGAAACCTTCCTTCCAAGGAACCTTGACAATTCTAAAAGTTGGGGGCATTTTGGCCTTTCTTCTATACATTTGGTATTTTAACTACGTCATTATAAGCCTAAACCATGATGTTTTGCGGATAATTAAGGTCCTATAAAGTGTTAACCAATTATTTTACGTTAAATAATACTTCAAGATATTAGAAAAACTTCCTAAGAGAAGAAAAAAAGGATTCAAGTGTTCTTCATAATTCATTGATTTCGCAAAAAAAATTCATTCTTCCACTTATGTAAGGCAAACATAGTGTTATAATAGTTCATGTTCATTCCCTACAGCTATTTTCGAATTAAGGAAAAGGCTAATCTTGGATTCTATCCTTATATTACAGTTTTCATGATATTAGTTTATTTTGAGTTCATGAGTTCCTGACTCTTTAGGAAGTTCCATTCCGAATCATTAAATTCTTATATGTTATGCATTGAGAATATTGAGTTGGTTGGATGATGTGTATATTTTAGATTGAACTCTATGAATTGAGTATTCTTCACATGAGTAGTTTCATTGAGTTATGAGTTCTTAAAATCTGAGTATTGAATTTTCTATATTGTTATTAGATCTTTGAGTTGATTCCTTCATGTCTATAATTCAGCATGAATATTTTATTTAGTATTCATTGAGATCTCATTGAGAATGTTTTCAATAAAATATAACTATCTAAACTCAATTTTAGGAAAGTAAAGAGGAGTTTTTTAATAAAGAGTATAAGAGAACTAAGTATGTCCCAAATGTTTTTTTACGTGAAGAAAAGAGTAGACCCCTTTTTCCTAAAAAAGTTAAACGTGTTTTTAAAAAGATTAAGTACAAAGAAATTACCTCTTAAAGTATTTTTTTAGTATTATCTTATCCAAGAGAAAATATTTTCACTTTGAACAAAGAGAAACATTGTTTTCTACTTGAGCAATGAGTTGCAGAGATATTTCAAAGCAAATAAGTCTTTTAAATGGTTAATTGGAGAAATTATTTCAAACTAGAGGAAGAGAAATGTTTTATACATTTGAGCAAGAGTATATGTTATAGGGAGTAATAGTCAGCACCAATATGAAGGAGAGTTTAAATAACTCACCGCCCCATAAACTATGTCTTGCCAACATTGCTACAAGATCATACTTTTCTAGATGAATCCTTATTGCCTTCTACAGATCTTAGTGGACCCACTTAGTATAGGTGTCCTCTATCAAATATAGAAAATTTCTAGCAGCTTGGACAAAATGTTATATCATTGTGTAGCTCATACTCATGGTTGTCGATTAGAATCTCCCAATAAAGTTAGAGTGTATTTTTTTATATGACTTATTATGTTGATTTTCATAGACGAGTATGTATTTTTTTAAATCTCAAACGATTCTTTATATCATTACATTAGTTAAGTTTATGCAATATCTATTGCAGTCTTTTCATGCCGTTATTTCGCTTGAGTTATATTACATACTCGTACATTCAAATGTACATATGTAATTTGACTTGTATTCTTTTATGATGCAGATACAAGTGTTCAGGATCATCAACATGTGTTTCATTTAGATCACTCTACATTCCAGTTAGCTTTTATTAAACCTTCTTGTATTCTGGCAGACTTCACATTTACTTTTAATATAGTTGTTTTAAGGCGTCGTTGGTCTAAACCCGAAACCCAATTTAAACATTAGAGACTTAATAGATGGATATAGTTGAGGAGTCTTTCAATATTTACTTTCTTTGAGATATTTTTTGCAAACTATTATACTTATGCTATTCAGAATTTTACAAAGAGATGACTTTAATATTTACTTTGAGTTTAAATTATCAAAATTCTATTTTAAGTCTATAATTTCTTGAATGAGTTTTTCTCTAAGTAGTAATCCAATCCAAAGGTTTACTTCCGGATCAAAAATGGTTGTCATGTATTGGCCATATCCAGGATGTAGGCTCAGAGCGTGAAAAGGTTTGTATATCGAGGACAGAGTTAAAGTACCCTAGGTTTGATCTGAAGTCGTGTCAGTAGGACCATACTTATATTTGTGAGGGCCTCATATATATAAAAATGAAATACTACAAACATTTAAGATAAGATTCCATTCTTTCATACTCTAAATCATGCAATAAAACAATGTTATAAGAAACTTATTAGAACTCATGTGTTTCTTAAATCAATTCGACTACCCATCATACTCAAGATAGTTGAAAAAGCAAAGCCCAGATCCTTATAGATGAGTAACTCTCAACAAAAGTCTTTGGAAAGTGATGAACTTTAAGAGAAAGTCATTATACTATTAAGGGTCTTAGAGAATCTTGTGAGTGATCTTATGTTGAGATTCAAAAAAATGCACTTTTATTCATATGAATTATGCTTGCAAGCTAAAAGCGAGATGTACTCCCAACCTCTTGATCTTGAGCGTATCTATGCGCCTAATAACTAACTTATCCTATATAAAGAGCTAAGTTTGAGAGAATTTTCGGTGTCTAAATTATTTTGAGAGTTATTTGACGTCGCTTCTTTTAACAAATATGATTAGATGTTTCAGGGTTAAAAACAATGAAAAATGAGCTAAAATGGGGCACCTGGATAGAGATAGACAAAGAGTATATGAAGTTGCAAAGACAAATGGTCCAAGAAGCTGGAAAATACACTACGAGGGAGCACATCCGCGTCAGCAAGCTAATACGCATATGGAGAAAAGGTATTCCTATTTGAAGTGGAATGTGTGATGGCATCACATCTCTGAAAGGTTTAAGTTCGGTGAAACTTTAGTCGAGGGAAAAAGTCTGCGTCGCGGACCTAGACACCAGAAATTGACCACATGTTTTTTGTTCTGGACTATAAATAGTCTTAGTGTGCTATATTTAGGGGGAATGAAGTTCAAAAAAAAAATAAGAGCAAAACATTTTAGGCGATTATCCTTCTCATTTTTTATCTTGGTAAATTCTTGTATGATTGATAAACATTATTTCTAGATATTTTGTTCTATGCGTAGCTAAAGTCCCTTGTCCTAGAGTTGTAGCTAGTCTTAATAGTTTAATACAATTTGTTTCTAGTATGAGAAGGGTTATCTAATGCTTGTGCTTGCATTCTTGTTTTACTATTTTAATTCTTGATCAACATTAGAATAAACTTGTTGTACGCTCTTGAACAAGGAAGATGAATATAGGGATAAACCAAAGAATGTGGGAAGTGTGTTCATTCTAGGGTAAAATCTAGAACATTTTGTACATAGGATAGTCTTATACTTATATACCACACTTGGTTGTTATGCAAGATGAATGTTAAATACGTCGTCATTGGTTCATGCGTAACCCCTCTTAACGATGTAGTTCGGTTGTAAAATGTGTAGACGATTAGAGGTCAGCAGATTGTGATCATAAAATAAACCTTGGTATTCTATAACAGGGTTAACCCGTTAATTAATAGAATAAATGAATATTATAGTGGAAACCGATTTATGCTACAACCTTGGGATAGCTTTATCTATTGTGAGATTCTCTTTTTTGAAATTGTTTGATTTACGTAATTAATTTTTGATAGTGTCTAATTAGTAGTAAATAGTTATAAACAAATTCATAAAAGTATTTGCCACTTGAGAAAATTTAGTTTAGACGTAAAAGAATTTTTATGTGCTTATTTGAAGTCTTTTGGATTAGATAATTCGTCTAGAAAGAGTCATTGTACTATTTGAGTGGCCATGTGCACTTACATGTATTTTTTGACGCAAAAAGTTTTGGAGCCACTGCCGGACACTATTAAATCTGCAAATATCTAATTTTTGAGTGTCTAAAATATTTCTACAAGTGTTGACAACTTGATCTTGGCTCTTTATTTCATAGGTTATGTCAAGTTTTCACAACGGAAGACGTCAAGAATTTTGTAGAGCCTCTATCTAAAATAGAAAGATTTGTTCATTTCTGGACAAGGCAAAGAAGATACACCCATCTTGTTCCTTTTGTGTCGAGGGAAGCAGAGACTCCATAAGAAAGGGAGGATGAAGAACCAATCCTGTTCATTACTGATCAGATGTTGGACAAGTTACCTAAGAAAGAATATTATTGATTCTTGGATGATATAAAGGATAAAACCAAATGGTGATTGCACCAGAGGAACAGGATAAAACTACATTTACTTGCCCGTATAAGATATATCCTTTCAAGAGAATGTCGTGTGGGCTATGCAATTCACCTGACACCTTCAAAAGATGCATGATGTCTTTTATGACATGGTTCAATATTTTGTGGAGATATTCATTGATGACTTCTAAGTCTTTGGGGAGTCTTTTGAAATGTCCTTGGAGAATTTAGACAGGCTGCTAGCTAGATATGAGGAAACTAATCTTGTCCAAAACTGGGAAAAATGACATTTTCTAGGGAAGGAAGGGATTGTGTTGGGACATAAAGTTTTAAAAAGAGGGCTGGAAGTTGATTGTGCAAAAATGGAAGTAATTGAAAAACTACCTCCTCTAATTTCTTTTAAAAGGGTGTGAAATTTATTGGGTGAGGTTGGTTTTGGCAGTAGATTCATAAAGGATTTATCTAAGAAAGCAAGACCTATGTGAACTCTCCTATAGAAGAAGATGAAATTTGTATTTGATGATAAATTCATGCAAGCTTTTGAAGCTTTGAAGAGGAAGTTGATAGAATCTCTAATTCTAACTTCTCCAAATTGGGAGCTTCATTTTGAGCTGATATGTGATGCAGGTGATGTGGGTGTGGGATCAGTGTTGGGGAAAAGGAAAGAGATAGGTGTTTCACTCCATATATTATACAAGCAGAATACTAGATGTGGCCCAAAACAACTACAAAGTGACTCAAAAAGAAATGCTAGACTTGGTCTATGCTTTTGAAAAAATTAGATCTTACCTTGTAGGTACTAAAGTTGTTGTCTATATTTGTAACACCTCGAAGCCAAAAAAAAACAAAAACCATCTTTATAGGAAAAATAATATGCATTTGCAAAAAACGGGGGCATCAATGGACCGTAGCCTGACCCACCGTCCGTTCTGCACAACCGTCGATGGGATCAGAAACTATCAAAATTTCAGTCGAGAAAACATGGGTAAGTCTTACACGATGGATGGAATTACGGGCTGTAGGTTAGACGACAGTCCGTAGTTCAGTACCGTCGATCAATACTCCATTCACCCACTCTCTGACAAGATCTACGGATGACCAACATGGTTCGTAGGTGGACCTACAGTCCGTAGGTGGAAAATTTGCAAACAATTAAGAGGAAATTCATTTGGTTCAAATTAAAATGGTCATAACTCTTAGAAAAAAAAATTAGGTCTTTAAAAACCTACCCACAGATATATAATTGAATTATCTTTCCATAGCCGCCAACATTGCTAAAATAAGAAATCCGAGTAAAAAGTTATGCCCATTTTAGTAAAGGTATATCGAACACGCCCAGTCAACGGACCCAACGAGTAAATTTAGTAAATATATGTTCCAAATAAGATTATCATGTTATTATTCAATTTATTGCATGAATTTTAGAACCCTATCTATGTATTTCTCTAGATCTTGAATTACAGATGCTAGGTCAGATGTTATAGACACTTCAGATATACATGCCTCAGTTATAAATACATAATTACCAGATTAATTGTTGCAGTCTTAGTTTGCACGTTCAGTTTCGAGGTATCCATTATTTCAAGTTGGACTAGGGTTCAGCGAACCCAATTAGTCCCAGAACTACTAGCAAAGTAGGTTATAAGTCCCCTCTATGGGCAATTAGTTTAGTGATCACGCCAGCATGCCTTTTTACCTTTGGCAGGGTATATTGGGTCCTTTGGATTGTGCGTATACATTGGACTCCACATTTAGCTCATGTGATTTTATTATAGGTTATTCGTAGCTCTCATAGATCAGTCAAACTCTCTACATTGACCATTTATCAGTATATTCAGTATTCATGTTTAGCATGTTATAAATTGGGCATTGCATCCAGTTAGGTCAGAATTCAGTTTATCATGTCATATTATTATACTTGCTTATATGTTTGTTCAGCTATGTTTTATTTCAGCTTTACTCTATCCTACATGTTCAGTACCTTTCAAATATTGACGCAAACATTCTCTACATCTTCTCATGATGTAGTTTCAGGTTCTCGGCATACAAATCACTCATAGATCGATTTCCGATCTCAAGATCATAAGGCTTAGTGGTGAGTCCGTATTCTCTGAGGACAAAAGTTATGAGTTTCATATCACTCTTTAGTCAATTAGTTTCAGCTTTTTGTAGATTTAGCTGGGGCTTGTCCCACTATTTCTAGTCTAGTTAGGAGGCTTATTTTAGACATAGTTAGATTCAGCTAAGCATTAAGTTAATATTTCCTTTGTATTAAACTTATAATTTTCAAATATCTTACTTGTAGAATATGGGTATTCTCCATTTTTTAAGATTTAATTATGATTAAGCTTCCACATCAATTTATTATCTTTAGTATGCTCATCATCATGCTAGAAGGGTTAGCTTGGAATCAGTTCTGGTTCTAAGTTCCATGTCCACTAGCTCGGAGCGTGACAAAACTTGGTATCAGAGCACTAGATTAAGGAGTCCTGCGATGTCTTAAAAAGACGCACTAAGTAGAATTGTTTTCATGGGTGTGAAGTTCACCACATCTAATGAGAGGGCGGGTAGGAGGTATTTTAGGAAAAACTTTACTTTCTTGTTATTCGTATCTTGTGTAAGGTATTACCAAAATCAAGTTTAACTTGAAGTTGTGTACTTAAGATCATGTATTCTTGTAGAGCATGGGCATGGAATGGTAATGCACGCAATGCTAAAACAGTTCCTCTAGTACCAAATAAAGAAATTTTAGTGCAGAGTTTCAAAATGTCAATTCAGCTTTTGTCTCAGAGTATGAGCAACCAGAACAATGCGAGTTTGTGATTTGTTAGGATGAATCCTCCTAAGTTTTTAGAGTCGCAAGTTGGTAAGCACCCACAAAAGTTCATTGATA
This sequence comes from Solanum lycopersicum, assembly GCF_036512215.1. NCBI lineage: Eukaryota > Viridiplantae > Streptophyta > Magnoliopsida > Solanales > Solanaceae > Solanum > Solanum lycopersicum. The sequence goes on along the minus strand of NC_090807.1, from coordinate 39,265,152 downwards.
AGGTCAAGAAAATATTTGGTTTGATGTCAATAACTCGTAGTGATAGGTGAGATTCGCATCGTACAAACACAAGGATGTGACCCACATATGGTTCACTCATTGGAAAGACAATAGACATGACTCCACAAACTCTCTCAGAACCTTTCTCAGTCTCTACTCCAGTCGGTGACCGAGTTATAGCTAGAGAGGTATACAGAAATTGCCCTGCCACAGTCTCTCAGAAAATCAACTCAGCAGATCTAGTAGAGTTAGAAATAGTAGACTTTGATATCATTCTAGGCATGGATTGGTTACACTTATGTTATGCCTCAGTCGATTGTAGAACTAGGATTGTTCGTTTTCAATTTCTTGACGAACCAATCTTAGAATGGAAGGGTATTAGCTTAGCGCCTATGGGTCGATTTATTTCTTACCTTAAGGCCAGAAAGATGATATGTAAGAGTTATCTCTATCATATAAATAATATTAAGGATTCTAGCCTTGAAACCCCAACTCTTGAGTATGTTCCAGTAGTTTGTGAGTTTCCAACAGATCATCCCGGAGTCCCTCTCCAAAAAGAAATCGACTTTTATATTGATTTCCTTGTAGATGCCCAGACTATTTCTATTCCTCATACATAATAGATCAAGCAGAGCATAAGGAATTGAAAGAGCTGTTGAAAAATGTTCAAGATAAGGGCTTTATCAGACCTAGTATTTCATTATAGGGTGCACCAATATTGTTCGTAAGGAAGAAAGATGGTTCTCTCAGAATGTGCATTGACTATAGATAGTTGAACAAGGTTACAATTAAGAATAAATATCCCATCCCCAGGATTGATAACTTATTTGACCAACTTTAGGGTGCTAGCTATTTCTCAAAGATAGACCGCAGATCGGGTGATCATCAGCTCAGAGTCAAAGATAGTGTCATTCTGAAAATAGTCTTCAGAAATCAATATGGGCATTACGAATTTCCAATTATGTCGTTTGGACTAACCAATGCTCCTGAAAATTTCATGGATTTGATGAATAGAGTGTTCAAACAGTACTTGGACTTATTTGTTACCGTCTTCATTGATGATATCCTCATTTACTCTAGGAATGAGGAAAAACACATGAGTCATTTAGGAATTGGTTTTTACAGACTCTCTCGGATTGCCAGTTATTCGCTAAGTTTAGAAAATGTGATTTCTGGTTCCAATGCGTTGCTTTCCTTGGTCAAACTATATCTAGAGAAGGGATCTGAGTGGATTCACAGAAGATATAACCAGCGAAACAAAGGCTCATACCTACCTATGCTACAGATATCAGAAGTTTCTTCGGTCTAGTAGGTTATTAAAAAAGGTTTGTGGAAGGATTTTCATCCATATCCTCGCCATTAACTAGGTTGACTCAGAAGATGGTCAAGTTTCAATGGTCAGATGATTGTGAGAAACCCTTTGCAGAATTGAAAACTAGATTGACTACAACTCCTGTCTTGACACTACCAGAGGGTTCAAATGGTTATGTGATATATTGCAATGCATCAAGAGTAAGCCTTTGTTGTGTGTTGATGCATCAAGGTAAGGTGATAGCTTATGCTTCTAGACAACTTAAGATTCATTAGAAGAATTATACAACTTATGACCTCGAACTTGCGGCAGTGGTATTTGTAATCCATATTTGGAGACACTACTTGTATGGTGTTCACGGACAATAAGAGCCTTCAGTATGTGTTCACCTACGAACAGTTGAATCTTCGCCAGAGAAGATGGATAGAGTTCCTTAAAGATTATGATATGAGTGTGCATTATAATCTGGGTAAGGCTATTGTAGTAGCAGATGCTCTTAGTAGATTATATATGGGTAGTATAGCCCATGTTGAGGAAGAAAAGAAGGAGCTAGTAGAGGATGTTCACGGGCTTGCTCGCTTGGGAGTTTGCCTTATGAGCATATCAAACAATGGTGTAACAGTTCCAAATGGGGCAGAATTATCTTTGGTAGTGGAGGTTCTGGAAAAGTAAGAGAGTGATCCAATCTTGCTTGAACATAAGGGTGCAGTCCATAATCAAAGAGTTGAGGTTTTCTCCCAAGCGAGAGATAGTCTACTTCGCTACCAAGGTAGATTGTGTGATGCTTATGTGGGCGAGTGGAGACAGCATATTCTTGCAGAAGACCATAACTTTTGACATTTTATTCATCCAGGTTCTACTAATATATATCACGATCTGGGGTAAGTCTATTGGTGAAATGAAATGAAAAGGGATATAGAAGACTTTGTGAGTAAGTGCCCCAATCGCCAGCAAGTCAAGGAAGAACATAAAAAACTAGGGGATTTGACTTAAGAAATTGATATTCCTACTTGGAAGTGGGATCTAATCAATCTGGACTTCATCACAAGATTATCGCATACTCGCAAACAACATGACTCCATTTGGGTGATAGTTGTTAGGATGACTATGTCTTCTGACTTCTTGGTGGTCAAGACTACATATTTGGTTGAATACTATGCAAAGCTTTACATTCATTAGATTGTGAGGTTACATGGGGTTCCATTGTCTAACATCTCAAATAGAGGTCATCAGTTTACCTCTCATTTCATGAATTCTTTTCAAAAAGGTCTTGGTACTCAAGTTAACCTTCATACACCATTTAATCCACATACAGATCGGGAGGCAGAGTGTACCATTCAGACCTTAGAGGATATGTTGAGAGCTTGTTTGATCGATATTAAACGTAGTTGGGATAATCACCTTCTTCTTATTAAGTTTGCCTACAATAATAGCTACTATTCCAGCATTCAGATGGCCCCTTATGACGTTTTACATGGACGTACATGTAAATTTCCTGTTGGTTGGTTTGAAGTAGGTGAAGTAGCTTTGATAGGGCCAGATTATGTTTTTTATTTAATGGAGAGAGTTTGAATCATTACAGATAGATTAAGACAGCCCAAAGTCGTCAGAATTCTTATGAAGATGTAAGAATACTAGAACTAGAGTTCCAAGTTGATGTTTGGGTTTTTCTGAAGGTCCTACCAATGAAAGTGGTGATGAGATTTGGAAAGAAAGGAAACCTCAGTCCTAGATATGTAAGCCCTTACAAAATCTTGAAAAGTGTTGGCAAGGTGAGAGATCAGTTAGAGTTGCCAGCAGAATTAGCAGTAGTGCATCCGGTCATCCATATCTCACTCTTGAAGAAGTGTGAGGGTGATCCATCCTCTGTAGTGCAATTAGAGAGTGCGACGGTCAAAGGTAGTATTTCTTATGAGGATTTAAAAGGTTGAGAAATAAAGAAGTCATTTTAGTCAAGGTTTTGTGGAGGAGTCATTCCATACAGGGAGATACTTGGGAAATAGAAGCTTCCATGAAAGCCAAGTATCCCCACCTCTTTCCTTCCGATTTCGCTCCAGATTAAGGTTATAGTTCCTATTCAGTTTTCATATCATTCATGCATGAATTTAGTCTTAGAATCATGTTTGCTCAGTTTGTACTTGCATTTTCAGCGTATTTTCATGTTATCGGAACTCATTTCAGTCAGAAACTCAGTTCTCAGTGTTTAGTCGTAGGGTTTGAAGCTCTCTACCTCTATAATAGCTATTTTAGTCTTCATTTAAGGAAGAATGTTCCAAAGGGGGAGATAATGTAACACATCATACCCAAAACAACCAAAAAACAACTTTACAGAAAAAAATTCTATAGGTGCAACCAACCGTGGAATCGACGGACCATAGCCTCACCTACGGTTCGTCTTGCACAAATGTCGATGGGATCAGTAATTTCCAAAAATTGTAGAAGCCCATAACTCCATATATTCTATTTATCCAGGTGCCACTAAGATGTACCGCGATCTGCGAGAAGTCTATATGTGGAATTGCATAAAGAGAAATATAACAGATTTTGTGAGTAAGTGCCCCAATTTCAAGCAAGTCAAGGTAGAACATCATAAACCATGAGCTATGACTCGAGAGGTCAATATTTTGACTAGGAAGTGGGATGTGATCAATATGGATTTCATCATAGGGTTACCTCGTACTCACAGACAATATAATTCCATTTGGGTGTTAGATGATAGGATAACTAAGCCATCTCTGTTTTAGTGGTCAAGACTACAGATTTGCAGAGGGTTATTCCAAGCATTACATTAATGAAGTTGTGAGGTTACATGGGGTTCCTTTGTATGTAATCTCAGATAGAGGTCCTAAGTTTACCTCTCATTTCTAGAAGTCATTTCAGAAGGGTCTTGGTACTCAGGTTAACCTTAGCACAACATTTAATCCATAGACGGATGGACAGGCAGAGTGTACCATTTAGTCCTAGAGGGTAAGTTGAGAGTTTGTGTCATCGATTTCAAAGGTAGTTGGGATGATCGCCTTCCCCTTATTGAGTTCGCCTACAACAATATTTACCATTCCAGGATTCATATGGCCCCTTATGAGGCAATGTATAGGCGTAGATGTAGACCTCCCATTGGTTGGTTCGAAGTAGTTGCAACAACTTTAATAGGGTCACATTACTACTTTATATGATGGATAAAGTACAACTCATTAGAGAGAGACTTAATACAACCCACAGTCGTCATAAATCTTACGTAGATGTAAGAAGAAGAAATCTAGAGTTCCAAGTTGATTATTTCGTTTTCTTGAAAGTGTCATCTATGAATGGAGTGATGATATTTTTAAAGAAAGGGAAACTCAGTCCTAGATATGTAGGAACTTACAAGATCTTGAAAAGGTCTTGCGAGGTGTCATGTGAGTTAGAGTTTCCATCAAAATTAGAAGTAGTGCATCCGGTCATACACATCTCACTTTTGAAGAAGTGTGTGGGTGATCCAGCCTCTGTTGTGCCATTAGAGAGTGTGGCGGTGAGAGATGGTCTTTGTTGTTGCTATGTACCAGTTAGGATTTTCTATCGTCAGGTTATAAGGTTGAAAAAGAAAGAAGTCGCTTCAGTCAAGGTTTCGTGGGGGAGTCAGTTGGTAGAGGGAGCTACTTGGGAAGAAGAAGCAGCCATGAAGGCCATGTATTCTCACCTCTTCTTTCCTTTATATTCCACTCGAGCTTGAGGTAATAGTTCCTCTTCATTTTTCATTCATTCATGCGTGAATTAAGCCTTAGAATAATGTTACCTTATTTAAGACTTGCATTTTCATAATATTTGCATGTTCTTGGAACTTAATCAAATTAGAAACTTAGTCCTCACTGTTTAGTAGTAGGGTTTGCAGTTCGCTCCCTCTATTTTAGCTAGTTTAGTCCTCATTTGAGGACAAATGTTCCCAAGGGTGAGATAATTTAACACCCGACATCTAAAAGAGACCAAAAATCAGCTTTAATTTAAATATGCAGGTGCAATTAATGGTTACCATTGACGGGTCGTAGCCTAACCCATGGCCCGTACTGCACATCCATCGTTTGTGACTGAAACTCTCCCATGACACTTCCCATAAAAATAGACTAAGTGTCGATCATGGATAGACCTACAATCCGTAAGTTAGACTACGGTTCGTAGACTGTGTGAGTCAATCAAGACTGCATTTACCCACTCTCTGACAAGAACCACGATTACCTAACATGGTCAGTAGATAGACCTGCGGACCGTAGATATGAAAGTGGGTGGAAATTAGCATATAGTTAGGGGAAATTGCAGTTGGGTATACTTCAATTGATAATAACTCATAGCACAAAATGAATTAGGTGTTCAATGTCCTATCAAATGATATATAATTGAATTAGCATTCCATAGTCACCAAGTTTGCTAAAATGAGACCTATGAGTAAAAACTTATGCGTTTTTTAGTAAAGGCCTGTCAAACAGACCCAACCTACGGACCAAAACGACGAAATGTCAATTGAACGGCATCTTATCAGTCCAGGTCATCGTTTGGTCTGATATGAATTAACTCAGGGTGTTTTGGTTTTTTCGCACTTTATTTAAACACTACGATATGTTGTTTTTACCCTAAATCATCATATTATAGTCAGTTTAAGCCTTAAAACATAACTAAAACTTACCTAAGTAAAAATCATAAATTAAAACTTAGAAAATTAGAAGCAAGAAAGGAAAAAAAAGGTCAAGAACCCTAGTCCAAGAACGCAACAAGATATCATCAGTTCCAGCCCCCAAATCTAAACACTTTTCTGTGGATTTCTTCACCAATTATATGAGATTTCAATAGTGGGTTCCTTTCACCCATTAGGTCCCTAGTTTTAAGTCGGATTCTTGATTCCCATATCATGATTAGACCTAGGGTTTGTAGAGCTTCAACAAAATTTCATTAATTTATTAAATATATGTTCCAAATCAGATTTCCATGTTATTATTCTATTTATTACATGAATTTTAGAACCCTATCATTGTATTTCACTAGTTCTTGAATTGCACATGCTAGGTAAGATATTTCAGACACATCAGATATACATGCCTCAAATATAAATGTATAATTACCAGATTAATTGTTGTATTCTCATTTTCAATTCAGAGCTATCTCATATTTACATTAACATAGACATAATTAGTAAATATACAGAATTTATGGGAGTAGCATAATACCGAGATGGACTAGGGTACAACCTACAAAAGTAGTCCCAGAACTACTAGCCAAGTAGGTACTAAGTCCCCTCATTGGGCAATCAGCTTAGTGATTACACCAACATGTCTTTATACGTATGGTAGAGTATGTTGGGTTCTCTCAGTGGGGAGTATACATCAGACGCCACATTTAGCTCATATGGTTTTATTATCGGTAATTAGTAGATCCCACAGATCAGTTAGAGTGTATGCATTGACCATTTATTAGTATATTCAGTATTCTTTTTTAGCATGTTATAAATCGGTCATTGCATTCAGTTAGCTTAGAATTTAGTTTATCATGTAAGTTTATTATACTTGCTCTAATAGTTGGTCAGTTATATTTCATTTCAGGTTTACTATATCCTACATGCTCAGTACCTTTCATGTAATGACGCATACGTGCGCTACGTCTTCTCGTGATGTAGGTTAAGGTTATCATTATCAAGATCACACATAGATCAATTTACGACCTCCAGTTAAGCAGATTCTGTGGTGAGTACTTATTCTCCGAGGACAACAGATATGAGTTTGATTCAGTCTTTAGTCATTTATTTTCAGTTTTTGTATTGATTTAGCTGGGTCTTGTACTAGTATTTCTTGTCTAGTTTAAATGTTATTTTAGATATAGTTAGATTCAGCTTGGTATTGAGTTAATATTTCCTTTTTATTAAACTCATTGGCTTCAAATATCTCAGTTATAAAATATGGGTATTCCCAATCTTTTCATATTTAATTATGATTTAGCTTACGCATCAATTTATTATCGTTAGTATGCTCATGATCATGCCACCATAATTAGCTTGAAGTAACTTGTGGTTCTAAGTACCGTGTCCACATCTCGAGGATAGCTCGGGGCTTGACAATATTAACCATGCAACTATTAGGTACTTGTTCAACAACAAGAATGCAATTATGCGGTTAATCAGGTGGATTCTATTACTGCAAGAGTTTGACATCAGGATCAAGGACCGAAGAGGTTATGAAAACCAAATTGTTGACCACCTTTCAAGATTGGGGAGTAATATAAGAAATGAAGATAGTGATATGAGACAAATTATGTTTTTGCAGGCATGCACCCAGTAAGTTATTATTGGGAGTTTTCCCTTATGGGTATACTATGAAGTGATGAGTTTGTATAAATTTCATGATATAAGGTAGAGTAATAGTTACTTGCAGGATGAGTTAGAATATACTTGAAACAGAAGGAAGTATATGATGATGTAACATTGTGTTAGTTAATACCAAATATATGAGTTAAATAAAAAAGTATAGTAGTCATCAAGTGATATATCTAAGTTAGGCTTATGATTTTTAAGGGAGAGACTCATGATATTTAGATGGTTATAACTAATTAGGCAATGATGATTTTTAAGGGAGGGCACCATGATATTCACAAACTATGCTCATTTGATTGTAACTTTGATGAGATACTCAAGCAACTCTCTTCAAATCTGGCTATCCTTATTTTTAAAAAAAGTTTCCTTTTTCAAAAATTATATTTTTAAAAGGGAAAAAGTCCTAAAATGCTTTTGAGGCATGGTAAATGGAACAAAACTACCCCTCATCCACCAATTGGCTCACAAATACCCTCCTCATCCACCTTTTGGTCCAATTTTATCCACTTAATTAATGGAGTACAATTTAAAATAATTAAATAATACTTTTAAATATGCCACGCTAAACCATTGGTTGTAATTTAATTATTCAATATAATTTTCAACCACCCATTTTTAACTTAATGTGCTCCAATACATATTAATCTCGCCCTTATATATAATTTTAAGATAACCCATTATCCTTCGATTGAACCCATAGGCACTTTCTGTATTAGGTCTTGCGGGTTTAATAAGCATTAAAATGTAAAGTGTGACCATTATATTAATCTAAAATAATCATTTCCTAAAGAAAATCCTATATTTTCTTAGAGGAAAATTTTTAATGGATAGTAATTTAAATATTTATATTAAAAAATTCAAAATGTAAGCTATTGAGTTTAGCTTAATTCACCTCTGACTTCGTTCACTGCAGAAAAAAGAAGAAGATATTTACTGATATTTATATTTTTTAAGTGGAGCGTAGTTTATGCTATCGCATTCAATATTCTAAAATTTTAGTATTACTTATATAAATATTTGCGATGAATATACATATATATTATTTTTGTAAAATATATAATATAATGACAATTTTATTATTATCGTTTAGTTCATTATTTGTTGTAGTGATTGTCTGTGTAACACTTCAAAAATCCGAGACGTTTTTTAAAGCCTAACATAAGTGTCTTAAGGTCTGGAAACTGTTTTAAGGTCCATTTGAATGCATATAAGTCATTTAGGAAGTCTAGAAACCAAAACGTGCAAGAATGTCCATGACGTCCTGAAACTAGTTCAAAGAAGTACTAGCATGACTTAGTCCTATTTTACTATCTTTTAGAAGTCAGAAAATGATAAAAATTGGTGGAAGGGTGTATAACATGTTTTTAATTTTATTCATGTTCAAAACATCTGGGTATGACTGTTCAAGGACCAACCAAGGGTCCTTGAGGAGGACCCTTGTAAGAGAGGGCATAGTTGTCAAAAGACAATGTCACCAACATATGCCACAAACGTTGTTGAATGCCTTGAATCAGACCCGTTACAATAGAATGGACGGGGGTAGCTTAGCACTATATAGACGCTATGGCAAACCCTATTCTGTAATTCTGTTTTTTTGCCTCTCCATGATAAAACTGCTCCCCCTCTTCCCGTGGACGTAGCCAACTTATTGGTGAACCACGTAAATCTGTTGTCTTGTTTTTCGTGTTTATATTTTCTCGTATTATCTCAAATTCTACACAACAAATTGGTATCAGATCCTCTCGGTTAATCGGTGTTTTTTGGATAATTCGAGATGTCTGCTTTGAACGTGAAAATCGACAAATTCACAGGGAGGAACAGTTTAAGTTTATGGCAGATAAAGATGCGGGATTTGTTGAAACAACAAGGCTTCTGGGGGCCGTTGTCGAAAGACAACAACGCCGTCGTTACTCCTGAGATGGCGATTCTTGAGGAAAAGGCGCACTCGACGATCATGTTGTGTCTCGCGGATGACATCATCACGGAGGTCTTGGATGAAGAGACTGCTGCTAGTCTGTGGTTGAAGCTGGAGAGTTTGTACATGAAAAAATCTCTAACCAACAAGCTACTTCTGAAACAACGTCTATTCGGTTTACGAATGGATGAAGGTACACAACTCAGGGAACATTTATAGCAATTGAATACTTTGTTATTAGAATTGCGTAATATCTATGTGAAGATCGAGGATGAAGATGCTGCCCTGATTCTGTTAGTATCTCTCCCAATGTCGTTTGAGAAATTTGTTCAATCGTTCATTGTTGGGAAAGATACTGTGTCGCTGGAAGAAGTCAGATCGACCCTTCATAGCAGGGAATTACGGCATAAGGCTAACGGCACAAGTACGGACATACAGCCTTCCGGTCTGTTCACCAGTAGCGGAAAGGGAAGGAAAAATGGCGGAAAGAAAAATAAGCCGATGTCGAAGGGTGCAAAGACGGATGATGTTTGTAATTACTGCAAGGAGAAGGGACATTGGAAATTTGATTATCCGAAGAAGAATAAGCATTCGGAAAAATAATCAGTTTCTGCTGCTGTTGCTGAAGGAGACACCAATTCTAAAGAAGACATTTCCCTAGTTGCGGATGAGCACACTCATCATTCAGAAGTGTGGGTTCTCGATTTTGGGGCATCCTATCACATCTGTCCTAGGAGAGAGTGGTTCAGGACTTATGAGCAGGTAGACGGAGGCAGCATCTCGATGGCCAACAGTTCTGTCTGCAAGGTGGTTGGGACAGGCTCGATCAAGATAAGGACACATGACGGTAGTTTCTACACATTGAACGAGGTCAGGCACGTTCCATTGATGACGAAAAATCTGATATCTCTCAGTCTTTTGGACAACAAGGGATTCAGCTGGTCGGGAAAAGATGGAGTCTTGCGGGTCTGGAAGGGTTCAAATCTGATTCTGAAAGGTGTCATGTGTGGTACTTTGTATTTTCTACAAGGTTCCACGGTTACAGGTTCAGCCCATGTTGCATCGTCAGAAGTTCACCAGATGGATATGACTAAGTTATGGCACATAAGACTTGGTCATATGGGTGAAAGAGGGATGCAAATTCTGTCAAAGGAGGATCTTCTTGCTGGTCATAAGGTTAAGAGCCTAGAGCTTTGTGAACATTGTGTTTTTTGGAAAACTACATCGCAACAAGTTTCCAAAGGCCATTCACAGAACAAAAGGCACACTTGATTATATTCATTCTTATTGCTGGGGTCCATGTCGTGTTGAGTCTTTGGGAGGCTGCAGATTTTTTGTGTCCATTATTGATGACTACTCAAGGATGACTTTGGTGTACATGATGAAGCATAAAAGTGAAGCTTTCCAGAAGTTCAAGGAGTGGAAAATTTTGATGGAAAATCAAAACAGGGAAGAAGATCAAGAGGTTGCGAACTGATAATGGGATGGAATTCTGCTAGTCTGAATTTGATCAATTTTGTAAGGATGAAGGGATTGCTCGACATCGTACAATAAGAAATACACCACAGCAGAACGGTGTAGCTGAGTGGATGAATCAAACACTTCTGGAGAGAGCAAGGTGCATGCTCTCTGATGCTGGGCTAGATAGAATATTCTAGGCAGAAGCGGTTAGTACAGCTTGCTACTTGATTAACCGCGGACCACATACAGGTATACAGTGCAAAACACCTATGGAGATGTGGTCGGGAAAAGTTGCTGATTATTCAAATCTGAAAGCTTTTGGTTGTACGGCTTACTATCATGTCAGTGAAGGTAAGTTAGAACCAAGAGCTAAAAAGGGAGTATTGGTGGGCGACGGAGATGGAGTGAAAGGTTTCAGAATTTGGTCTCCAGCAGAAAAGAGGGTTATTATGAGCAGTAACGTTGTCTTTGATGAAAGTTCTCTACTTAGAACCATTGTGAAGCCTACAACTACATCAAAAATTGTGAGTCTTGATAAACAGGTGGAGTTTCTAGTCATTCAGAACGAGAGCGATTTGAAAAAACCTGATGAGGAGGATCAAGAGCCACAGACAGAAACTGATATTCCAGAATCTATGCCATCAGATATCCATCAGAGTTTAGCTCAAGATCGGCCAAGGAGGGTTGGAGTTCGGCCACCTACGAGGTATGGTTTTCAGAACATGGTGGGTTATGCACTGCAGGTTGCTGAAGAGGTAGATACATCTGAGCCGTCTACTTACAAAGAAGCCATTTTAAGTCCTGATTCTGAAAAATGGTTTGCTGCTATGGGAGATGAGATGGAGTCCCTACACAAGAATCAGACATGGGATCTAGTCATATAGCCTTCGGGGAGAAAGATTATTACTTGCAAATGGGTTTTCAAGAAGAAGGAAGGGATATCACCAGCAGAAGGAGTAAAGTATAAAGCCAGGGTTGTTGCCAGAGGTTTCAACCAAACAGCGGGAGTGGACTACAATGCGATCTTCTCACCAGTGGTCAGACATACTTCCATCAGAGTGTTACTAGCGATACTTACACATAGAATCTGGAGCTTGAACAACTTGATGTGAAGACAGCATTTCTACATGGAGAGTTGGAGGAAGAGATATACATGTCTCAGCCTGATGGTTTCCAAGTTCCAAGGAAGGAAAATCATGTCTGCAAGTTGAAGAAGTCCTTATATGGACTAAAGCAGTCTCCAAGGCAGTGGTACAAAAGGTTTGACAGCTATATGGTGAAGTTGGGCTATAATCGGAGCTCATATGATTGTTGTGTCTACTACAATAGGCTCAAGGATGATTCATTCATCTATATGGTGCTTTATGTAGATGATATGCTGATAGCTGCAAAGAAGAAGTATGACATTCAGAAGCTGAAGGGTTTACTTAGTGCTGAGTTTTAGATGAAGGATCTGGGAGCCGGTCGGAAGATTCTAGGGATGGAGATCATTAGAGACAGAGAGAGAAGGAAACTTTTCTTGTCACAGAGAAGCTACATTCAGAAGGACTTGGCGAGGTTTGGCATGTCTTCATCTAAGCCTATTGATACCCCCAGTGCTGCCAATATCCATCTTACTTCCATGTTCGCTCCACAGTCAGAAGAAGAGAAGGATTATATGTCACAAGTCGCTTATGCCAGTGCCGTAGGAAGTTTGATATATGTTATGTGGTCTGTACAAGGCAAGATTTAGCACATGCAGTCAGTGTAGTGAGAAGATTCATGGGACAACCAGGGAAAGAACATTAGAAGGCTGTGAAGAGAATTTTCCGGTACCTTAGAGGTACATCTAACGTTGGTCTCATTTATGGAGGTGATACTCAGTGCTTGGTTACTGGCTATTCTGATTCTGACTATGCTGGAGATGTTGACACAAGAAGATCGATGACTGGCTATGTGTTTACCCTTGGAGGATCTGTCGTCAGTTGGAAGGAAACTTTGCAACCTACAGTGACTTTGTCTACTACGGAAGCGGAGTACATGGCCTTGACAGAGGCTGCAAAAGAAGGGATTTGGCTGAAAGGGCTGGTTAGTGATCTTGGTCTGCATCATGATCAGGCTACGGTGTATTGTGACAGTTTGAGCACAATTTGTCTAGCCAAGGATCAAGTCCATCATGAGAGAACCAAGCATATTGACGTGAGGTATCATTTTCTGAGAAGTGAGAAGAGAATCAAGGTGAAGAAAGTAGGAACTGCTGATAATCCTGCTGATATGTTCACAAAGCCGGTTCCACAGAGCAAGTTTCAACACTGTTTGGACTTGCTCAACATCAAAAGCTGTTAATTGCCCTGCGGGGAAATTCTGAGGAAGAGGGGGATGCCTCGCACTATCATAGTGCGTCTGAAGAATCTGTTTGGAGAATTCAAGTCAAGGTGAAGATTTGTTGAATGCTTTGAATCGGACCCGTGGACGTATGGCAAACCCTATTCTGTAATTCTGTTTTTTGCCTCTCCATAATAAAACTACTCCCCCTCTTCCCATGGACGTAGCCAACTTATTGGTGAACCACGTAAATCTGTTGTCTTGTTTTTTGCGTTTATATTTTCTCGTATTATCTCAAATTCCGCACAACAGACGTGTCGTTGGTGAACCGATGGGGAGTTGATGCCCCCTTCGATGGTCATTTACACAATATGATGGAGGGGTCATTCTGCATGTTCTCTAACCAAGATGATGGATGTGTAGCACGGAAGGGCAGAGTGACCATCAATTGACCCACGATCCGTCGATCATGGTATCGTTTATGGTCACTATACATTTCTACACGGTTTTCATTATTTAGAATAAATTAATTAAGCGTCTAGGTCGTTAGTTAGGGGACAAGGAATCATACATAAGTTAATTATCCCCCCCCCCCCCCCCGCCTCCATATAAAGACCCCAACCCCATTAGACTAATTAAAACTCACAAAATAAATCTCTCTTCATTCTGTCATCTTTCTCTGTCTAGTGAAGAACACCATTGAATACCAAGATAGGGGAGTGTTTGGATGCTAAGAGTCAATTTTCACCATCAATCTTCATAAATTGGTAAGGTATGGGATCTAATTCACCTTTCAGACCTTTTTCTCAAAGGGTCCCATCAAATTGATTTCAAAAAATTGAGTTTTCAAGTGGTTTCATCCAATCTTGAAATTGATGTTACGAATTGATTTGTTTATGATTTCTTTTGGATATTATGAACATATTAACATGTACTCTAACTTAATTTATGATATATATTTATGGTTTGGTCTACGTTGTAGAAGATGACCTTTTCCCCTTAATCCTAGGTTATGATGTTGATATGAATTATATTGTATTGGTTCAATTGATTTTGTTATCAATTGAATTAATACTAGATGATGTTGTTATACTAATCGTGAATATGTTCATTTATAGTCATACTAGTTCTTGCTAAGTGATCTAGGTTATGAAGTATGTTGTGAAATGACGTAAGTATATTGTCTTAAGCTTTGATCTAGTATTGAATTGTAATATAGTGATTCTTTTAGCCTTGATACCATATTGGTCATTGAATTATGATGATGTTATACCCTAATTGGTTTGAATTAAGGGTTGATGTTAAGACTTTGATGATGGATTATGAAGGAGACTGGTAAGTCTTGTGATCCCTATCCTTTACTTTTAAGTTTGTGGTTAATTGTGATTAAATCATGTTGTTGTATTGGAGTATGCCTTGTATTAGGATTGATAGGATATTATAATGTTGAATTGAAATGTATTGACTATGATTGTGAGGTTTTGTCTTAATATGTAAATGTTGTAAGGATTGTTAATGATTTAAAAATGTGCCTTATTATATGAGAATGTTAATCTGCTAACCTCACCTATGTTAATTGCAATGAAAGGACAATACTCATGCAATTCTTATTTATATATGAAGATGATGATGATGTTTATACAAGGGTTAGACCCTATGACCTACAATAAGCTATAATGATTAATAATGATATTAAAGACATTTCAAAATGGGGCTTTATCTTAGCAATAAGTGAACTGGAGTGAGGAGTGTCCTTTCCCAGATAGCGAAGGTAGGATCACTAATGTACTCTTAAGATTTGGAGACTATAATTCTTGTACAATAAAGAGTGTCCTAACTATATCTCCTAGTTCATGAACTATGTTTCCCCCAGGAAAACTAGCTATTGGATCCATGTAGTTGCTATGTTCATGTTTTGGTACTACCTTGGCAAGTATTCCACCTTCTTTCAGTATAAGGTTCCATGACTCCAGATTCTACATTATCTCATGTGATCTATGACGGTTAGTGAAAGATGTTTCAGAAAAGGTAAAATCAACTAAAGGAGTGAACTCTAACTAATATGACCTAAGGGGTGTAGCTTAGTCTACGTAGGGGTATGGTACTCTATCTATACATTGTAGTAGTTGTCCTTAAGGGAAGTCTTAGGAGGATGTTATTCTGTATGTATACGCTTTCAAATGAAAATGATATGTATATGATGATCTTACATGTTAATGTGGATGTGTGATGTTCATTACTCTTATGAACATCTATTTGGTCTAAAATGCTAAAGGTATGACATTGTATACCCTTAATGTCCTGTTATATGAAGTGGGATGTTGGTAATGATTCTTGTTTAGTTAATTGATTGAGTATGGTTATTGGACTTTCCTTAGTAATTGCATTTATTTGCTTGATAAGAGTTACAGGTAATTGTCTTACTTTGGTTAGATTTAAATGTGCTTTTATTCATGCTTGTTGCCATTATGACTTGAGGATAGGGTTACTTGACTAGGTGTCCAATTATGTGATATGCATGGTTACTTGACTAGACTTGATTGTTGTTTTTCTTTGATGTACATGCCTATGACGTAATGATCATGTCCTATTGGTTGGTATGGTCTTGTTGAATATGCATAAGTGTCTTCAAAGTAAATTTCATATCTTTATGAAATGTCCATTTTCTTAGCATGATTTCAAAGTAAATGTGCATATAGTCTCATACTTAGTACAAGTGGTGTACTAACCCCATTTCTTCCTTTTCCCCAACATTTTAGGTTTGGATCGTTGAATTGTTTTAAAGTCGACTTGAAGAAGGCTTGGATTTCTTATTCATCAAACTAGAGTAGGTCCTCACTTTCCGAGGTCGATGCCACTATCTAGAGCTAATGGAGTTGTTTTGAGTTTAAGAGCATTATGCTCTTTCTTTTCCATTTAGTATGAAACGTTGTATATCCCATGTGAGGAATTCTTACTTTGATGTATGGGCTATGAACATGTTCTTACACTCTTATTAGATGGTTATGAGATGAGACGACTATTATGCAAATGTGATCTTTTATATATATCTATGTGTAATAAAAGTAGAAGACTAAGTAATCTTCCTATACGAAGGGTACATGCATACTTGATATATATAGATATATACACTATGTGTATGTAGAGGGCTATGTAATCATCCAATGAGAAGTAATGAAAAAGTTATAAACTTCCGCTAAATGTAACCTATGAATGTAATGATGTGAGCTAAGAGTCTATCTTAGTCCTCAAAGAGGACGACAACATCGGTTACGCCTAGGGGCTATCCCCGGATGTGACAGTCAGTTTGATTTATATGACTATAATTCTATAACCATTATAAAAAAATCCAGATACTCAACAAATGTATACTGTACATGCATTATGTTAGCAACTTATATTCGACTCCACATGAACAAAAAATATATATTTTGTCATGTATATAATGTATGTTTTTGTCATGACCAACGTCTACACCCTGGATGTGTCCGGCACTCAATGACCGTCGTTGGTCCCCAAGTGAACCCTCATCCTAGATGACTACAAGCGGAAGACTAACTTAAGCATACAAAAACATAAAATTGAAATAAATAACTTTGAATAAAAATAATATAATCATCTAACCATAAAATAGGAAACATCAATCTTTTAAACGTTTAATAAAATAAATGAAAAATACAGACTTCGTCACTAAATATGACTATCTATGAAGCCTATAACTGAGAAAGATGGAATTCGGGACAAGACCCACGACCTCCTAACTACACAAAAAAGGAAATGAAATCCTCCGAAAGCAAGGAGGCTCACCATACCTAACTTGAACTCTCGGATGTACCAACGAAGATCCTGTTGATGATCAAGTATACATGTCTCTGCATCATCAAAAGATGTAGACCAATTGGCTCTATACGTTGAATATATTAGTATGTAAGGGGAATTCTAAAGCATAACGTATGTTTGATAATTAAATAAAAGATAGAAACATACTTACCTCTTCTCAAACATGAAACTCAAGGAATACTCAAGAATAAGATACTCAACTCGGAGATTAAATACTGAACTCCAAGATATGATACTCGACTATGGATACTGAACTCAATATACTTAACTTTTGATACTTCATTGAACTCATTTTTTTTATATTATGAAGTTTAAACCAAATTAAATATAAAAAAAAGTTGTGTAAAAACATGATGTTAACTCAAGATAATAATATCATAAAATACATATCATGCTCTCTCTCTAAGTCTACTTGCGCAATGCATGAATGAATTCTCATACCCTCAATCATACAAAGAAGAACACCTTGAGGAACCATGTAGCTAATACTGTGGTAGTTTCTCTAACCGACAACCATAAATTAAGAGTTACAATGATAATACAACGGTCTACCGCACACTGCCAAAGCATCCTATACCCGGTCAAAGGTATAAGACCTTAACTGCCTACTGCATCTACTTGTAAACTTTGAAAAGGAATCATCTAAAAAGTGTGATCCTTTTCTACCCATGGTGACTGACATGGCTTATGGGGACAATAAGTTATATGAAATCTCCCTCATATATGATCTTAAAAAGACCGAAAAATATAGTAGCTCTTATGTTTAAGAACATATTGATTATGTGGTTTGACATTAGTGCTCAAAACATAGGCTCTGTGGAAGTCTATTTTGCCTTCCTTCTCAAAAATTTGAAAACATTTTGTTTAAATACTTAGGGACTACTTAGTTCCATAACTCTTGAGAAATGAACTCAACTTGATACTATTTGCTTACATGAAAGCTTAAATCTTTGGGAATACTTAGTTCTCCTATAGCTTAAACATGAGTATGAAAAAACAAAGTTAAAAATGATTAAATAACACTTGAAAAACCTTTAAAAAATCTAACATTAACTAACTTCTAAACTTTATAATTGAATCTTAACTTCCTTGAATTGGAGTATGAATTTAAGGTTCATAATCTCATGTATATGGACGATTTCGTGTTTATCAACTTGGAGGGTTCATGCAAAATTATGAGCATAAACTACTCAATTCAAGCACTCAAAGATATATCTCAAGTCATGACCGTTCGACTTATTGGTTTATGCGAAATTATGGGCATGAACAACTCAAGTCATGGACTTCATGAGTACCATGTAATAGTCTCATGATTACATATCTAATCTCAAAATAAATAAGGAACCCAATAATCAAGACTTCGAACATGGAACTCATTTATATGAACAAGTCGACTCGATGGTCTAAGTAACTAGATTGAAATCATTTATATGAATATATAATTCTCTATTTACTTCCTCAAAACATTGTTCAAATCGATAGTAGACCTCTAAAGATTCACAATTGAACACAAAGGCTTTCCTGAACTATACTCTTAATTCTATCATGAATGTGAATTATGAATTCAAGAGTTTTGGTTCATGACATGGAGGATTAGATTGATACTTTTTAATCATTCATGCATACTCTTCACTCTTATACTCACTTGCTAGAGTCTTGAAAAAAGTTAATATAAATTTTAGAATACTTCTCAAAGAACTCGAAAGGACTCTCTCAAAAGGTTCTTAAGTACTATCAAAACTAATTCATGCTTTACCTTTAATTTGAATTATTTTTTCAAGGTTATGCTTCATGGTATGAATTATTTATACGTACTTTAAAGTGTTTAAAATCAAAAGGAGTAAAGATACACTTTAAATTATCTCAAACAGGACAACCGACGTAAAACTAGTGGGGGCAGGCGACCCTGGTGCATTCAGGGCGCATGTTGCAAGCCAATATCATCACAGAGTGACTTTGGACGCATTGAAGGCACACCTCCCTAGCCTTCTTGGCGCATTTGGGGCGCGTCGTACCAGCATTCCCCCAGACACAATTTCGACAAATTTTGTTCTCGTTTTCTGAAGCTAAATCGCTTCCAATCAATTTCTTTTCTAAAGCTTTTAGTAGATTCAATTGAAAAACCTAAGTAAACACTAATACACTCAAAAAACACTTTCACCTCAAAAGATAATCAAAACACCAACAAGACAAAATTCTAAATGAACCTCAAAAACTCATATCAAGAACATGAATCCTTCAACTTTTTGGAGTGAAATAACGTTGAAAATAACATTATTGGCGTGTGGTTGAACGAACACAAAACAATGGAAGCTTACATACATCTTCGGGATTAAACCCATGGGAATATTTGCAATTAGATTCAAGAACGTCGACGAACGTCTTCATCCATGTGCTTTTCCCCTCATTTTTTTTTCTTGCCTCTTCTTGAATTCTCAAATAAAAATCTAGGTGTTTATTATGATTTTAAAACTAAACCTAAAAGGATTATGACACTAAAATATGTATAAAAACGAGTTAAAGCTTATTGGGTAAGGAAAGGACCAAAGTTCCCCTCACTATTTTTGGCTAACTTTCCTTAACTAGAAAACCTAACTTAAAAAGGTCATATATCACTCATCCGAACTCGAACTCTAGCATACTTGGAAGCGTTGGAAATGTAATTCAAAGATATTTCCAATGGTATGTTGTAGTGCACCTAAATCATCCTAGACTGGGTGTTATAGTCTATAGAAATTAACCTAAAACACATACCGAGCTTCACTTGCAAATTTTTCAGATTTTGCTATTTCCTATTTTATTCTTTTTGGAACTCAAGTTTCTAAATCTAGTGATTTGACCTTAATACTTATGAAAAATTTAATTCCTTGGTAAAATGTCACCCAATACGATAAATGGCTCAAGTCAGTTTGAAAATTTTTCTTTGGTGTTACAGTTTTTATAATTTATATTAATTAATAAAGATTAAGCTGATTTA
This sequence comes from Solanum lycopersicum, assembly GCF_036512215.1. Lineage (NCBI taxonomy): Eukaryota > Viridiplantae > Streptophyta > Magnoliopsida > Solanales > Solanaceae > Solanum > Solanum lycopersicum. The sequence goes on along the minus strand of NC_090807.1, from coordinate 39,245,015 downwards.
TTGAATTTTCTCTTCTAGGAGATTTCGTGACGCTCATTCATGACATTAGAAAGATGTTTCTAATTTCATGACCTAAAAAATACATTGCCATGCTCATTCATAACATGATGCTCAATATTTTAGGACGGGTGTAATAAGTACTGGGGTTTTATAGTTATGGGTAAGGGTAGGCTTAAAATTATATAAATTATTAAATTGCAACCACTGGCTGAGAGCGACGTATTTAAAATGATTATTTAATTATTTTGAAATGGTGTTCGGTTAGTGAAGTGGATAAAATTGAAACCAAAGGTAGATGGGGAGGGTATTTCTGAGCCAATAGGTGGATGTGGAAGGAATTTTTGAGCCAAGAGGGTCGATGAGGATAGTTATGTACCATTTTCAATACTTTAAGGGTATTTTAGGACAATTTCCGCTTTTAAAACTTTTTATTAAAAAAAATTCTTCAATCCCACCCCACCCAACCAAAAATCAAACATAGAAGAGAAGAATCCTTAATTATTAATTTAAAAAAATAACAAAAAAAGAGAAGTAAAATAATTATGGTTGCCTCTTTTAGTTTTTCAAAAAGAAAAAAATTCCCGGACCATGCACACTTGATTTTTACTTATGAGATATTTCAGTTACTCTTTTCGAATTCGATATGTCTTATAAAAAGGCTTTATTTCAGAATCCAAAATATTGGATTGTTGAGTAACAAACATTTACTTATAAGGGCAACAATGTTGGAAGACTATCTGAACATTTTTTTTGAAACCACCCTTTTACATCATGATCTCAATTTGTCATACCATATTAGAATATTTAAATCAGATCCGTTAAATGATCCTGAAGAAAAAATATAACTACGTCAACAGTTGTATGGATATATTTTCTGATATTACAACCAAATTTATTTGGAAGAGAGACTCATGTTTTTGCAGTAGCAATGGGTAAGATGCTTCATGTAGACATGGAAACATGGAATCAAACAAGACCATGTTATGCATGAGTGAAGGTAGAAGCGTATACATTGGGAAAATTTCACAAATTTGCCTAATGAATTAGAATCGAGAAATTTTGAAAAGTTATCCAGATAAAATGTGATCACATCCAAAATATTGCATTACATACATAATATCAAGGAAATATTGAGGAACGATGCGATGTAGAACGTCCTGAACTATACCCAAAGAAGGAGATTGTTGACAAATCAGTGGCAAGTAGCAATGTCGAGGAAACAAAATCTACGAAGATAAGTAACGTCAAAGAGAAAACGAATAAAACTCAATAAAACAAGACTGAGTTATGGGACAAAAGAAAGAAAACATAATAATTTTGGCAGGAATGACAGACTATGTCTCATTATATCATTATTTTTGAGAGGTTGAAATTATGAGAACAAATTGAAGAATTTCTCAAAGAAAGTCTATTACGTTAGGCAGTTAACGGGGACTTCAATGTAATTCTCAATAAAAAATAAAATCCTGTGGTGTTAAAACTCTGATCCTCCACAACATATATTAAGAATCAAACTTCTTCAATTTTCAATAATTTAAAATAATTAGTTTTAGAAAATTTCACAAAAAACAATGTTGCAAGTTATTTAGATAGTTTTGTCATTTTAATTAATTTTCACATAATTATGTGGAAAAATGCACAATTACCCCCTCAACCTATGCCCAAAATCCTAGAGACACACTTATATTATACAAAGGTCCTATTACCCTCTGAACTTATTTTATAAGTAATTTTCTACCCCTTTTCGGCCTACGTAACACTAGTTTTGAAAAAAAAAGTCAAACAACATTGGGCTCACAAGATAGTGCCACATAGGTCCTAAAGGGGTAGAAAATTATTTATAAAATAAGTACAGGGGGTAATAGGACCTTAATATAGTATAAGTGTGTTTCTGAAATTTCGGGCTTGGATTGAGGGGATATTTGTGCATTGTCCCTAATTATGTCTATAATTGTATATTTTATGAGTGTTTGACAATTATCTCAAGTTCTTTTATTTTTCTATTAATCAGTTTACTTTAAATTATGGTTATCGTTTTGAAGCATTTAAGAAGGAGAAGGTAGAAAAAGAAAACAGACGAAGGGGTGGGACAGAAAAAAGAATATACATTCAAAATATTACTGAATAATAGTTTAAGAGTTTACAGAGGTTTAGGGTTTAATTTGAATAAATTTTTGGTCTTGGAAAGCTCTCATCTTGCTCGTTGTTGCAGTCGCTACTCGAAAAAAGGAAATATCCCTATCACTTTCTTAAATTCATCTTCATCTCGTGTTTCTGTTGTTTGAAGTTTTAGATTTTTATTATATTGTTGTTTTTCGCTTTCTGATCATTTGTTTAATACTGTTATCGAATTTTCGTTTTAGCATTAGCTAAGTTTTTACTCCTCTTGCTGATAAAATATGTTGTTGCGTTACTGATCTAGTTTAAACCATGTTTCAATCAAATCTTCCCCATGACTTGTCATAGTTTGAGAATATATCAGGTTGAGTAGCATGCTCTAGTACTTTCCAATTGTATTTAATCATGTTATTGATTGATTTTTGTAAACCTCATATAGATCGATGATAGGCATAAAGCCCCACCTCTTGAAAAAGGTTGTATTTATTTGTTCTTACGAGCTGCCAAATATTTATATTTTGACATGATGATTTTCTACTTTGGATTGCCACTTTTTATCTTATCAGATTCTTGTTATTTGTTTGCTTCCTTATTAGCTTGTGATTGATAATGTCTATAGATTTATGTCTACTAATTATATGAGTTAATACTACGTGTATGCCTTATTAATTGCCAAATTTTTTCTTATCATATACTACTTTGTATTCCTCTCTTTGCTTTGTTGCTAAATTCAATGAGAGTATAGTTGGACTCAAAATCTCCTTTCTTGCACGCCACGGGTGTTGGGTTTTATTTGCTCTGATTTCTTACCATAAATAGGTTTTCCTTTTAGGAAAAGGTTTTGGATTGACTAATCTTTTTCTTGTAGGAAAAGGTTTAGGACCCTATAAAAAATCGAGACATGTTCCTTCTAACTTAATCAACATTCACAATGTAGTCTTAAAGATATTGAGAGTTTTGGTTAGGGAGAGAATTTATGGATCACAAGCTTGATATGTTATCACTTGTATGAACCTCCCATGTATTCCGAGTGAATTGGTTGAGGTTGTTTCCCTCTGTATTTTGTACTCTCATATTTATAGTTGATTGCTCATCTCCTTTGTGGACGTAGGCCGATTGACAAAACCACGTTAAATCTTTGTGTCTTTTGGTGTATTTCTTGTTGTCTTCTTACTCGTGGTCTTTCGAGGTTTGTATTGCTAGCTTCCGCATTTACACCTGCTTATTTTCGGTCCTAACAAAGGGTCCATGGAGGCCCTAAACTATCCCCTAAAGTCGATTCTTTTGTCAAATGAAGCTAAATGGAAGATAATATATATATTTGGAGGTTGATATACTGGTCTTGGAAGTAAAAAAGTGCAGGAAATAAAGTAGATACATGTTTTATACATTGAAAAAAATAGCAGTATTCACTCATACACGGGAACTGTAGACATAGGATACATGGACAAAAATGGAGCAGACCCAAAACAAAGTGCAACAATAGTCTTAAAACACTGAATTACTCAGTAGGAAAATTGTATGAAATACCAAGCTATTAATTCAAATTAAATGTTATAGTCATAGTTTATTTTAATTGTGATTGGCAGCAAACATTCATTTTTTTGCAATCTGATTTGTATACAGTTAGCCATTTTCGGTATATAATTAGTCATTTTATGCATTTCAGTATAAAATGTATAAAATAAAATGTGTTTGTCTTTGTATAAAGCGAGAAAATAATGTATATAGAAATATAAATATATATATTTTATTCCTATACACTTATAATTATACAAATACACATCTTACAAAAAAAATATAATGTATATATGAATTTATATAAAACTGAACAATTTATATATAATTGAATGTTGTAGCAAATTATACAAATCAAAAGCTTCATAGCAAACATAAAATTTGCTCAGGAGCACAATTATGCAAACAATTGCTATAACATACAAATATAATTTTATGTTTGTTATATGTAAAAGTTTTTTACTTACATTATGATAGATTTAAGAAAATTGGGTCTGTCGGCCCAACAACTTGAAATTTGGGGCGAAAGACGAGCATTTTAAAGGATTGAACTGGATATTTGTACAATTCTTTTGGGGTAATATAGGAAGTCTAAAACTGAAACATTATGTAGTTTGGCAGGAAATCTATTTCCCTAAATAAAGGAATTGGAATTAGACCACTACATGATATTTCTAGTGTTCTTTTTGCAAAGTTGTGGTTGAATTTCAAAACTATGACTACCTCACTTTGGAGTAGATACATGGAAAATAAATATTGCAAAAAAACTCCACCCTACAATTGTCCGCAACTCATGTTTGGGGTAAAATGGTTGCAACAGGGAAGAAGTAGAATATGATATGTGGTGGCAGCATAAGTTGAATTTCAACCTTTTGGTTTGACAATTAAACACACCAACAAGCTCTATATTTCACAGAGGGAGATGGCATGAGAAAAGGAATTTGAAGTGAATGAATTTGTAATAAACATATAATGAAATATTAATAAGTTTCTGGAATGTGTATGACCTTAAATGACTGCACATATTATCGATAATATCGAATATGTCTTGAAGTGGAAGATATTGACAAGGCATAGTGGATGGAAAAATAAAAAGAGAGCTTTACTATGAAGTCAACATATCATATTATGCGAAGTTATAGAGCTAATTTGGAGTGGGTGAACTATTTAAGGATAAAAGGTCTTCCTTTAAAATTGCATTCTTTCTTCGGAGGGTTTGGAGGAAAAGAATTTTCAATGATTACAAATAGTCTTCAAATACATTTTTTTTGTGTAAAAGGAGAAACGGAGACAATGACACATTTGTTTGTAATATCCCTCATAGGCCATAAGCTATTGAGCCAATATGTTTCATGTGCAAGTTTTGATATTGAAGTATTGCATCTACAAATAGTTATCAAATGGTGTGAACTAAAAGAAAATACAAAGATTTAACATATTTTAGAGGTGATCCGTGCTATTATTATGTGGAAGGCATAGAAATGAATCTTCATATAATAAGATGTACTGTCAATGCGAATTGATTGTTCACCATCTTATTAAGGTAAAGTTCCATTGGACGAGAAGCATTTCACATCACTGAAAAATTTTGTTTGGCATGCTTTGGGATACACCCAATCCATGAGGAGGATAACTTTCATTAGTTTATTTCACATCCAATTTTGATTTTTTGAAAATTTACAAATACACAAAATTTAAGTTAGCATAATCTCTAAAGATTTGGACCATATAAATTAATTTAACAAATCTTCTCTATTTTTTTGTTTTCACCTCCAGATAAATCCTTCCCATTATCAATTATATCATACTTAACTCCCCAAAAATCATGTCTACAATTTCCCAATATAATGTCTTTTCTTATAACTCCGCAATTTTAAATTATAATTGTTTTTTCTATAATTTATCATCAGTTTCAAATTCGAAAAAGAGGTAGAGGAATTTATTAATCATCTATTGTGTTTTCAATATATAAGAATTTTGAATTAAAATATTTTCAATATACTAATGTAATGTATACGCGAGCAATGAAGATATTGTTTCTCGTCAATTTGATTCAGATACAAATAGTTCTGTTGAAAATATATCCAAACACCGCAACGATCCTTTAGTGATGAACAAATTCTAGAATGTGAAATTATGATGGGTGCTAATTTTTGTTCGAAATCACCGGTTGCAAAATCTTTTATAATGTTGGGGGGGGGGGGAGTCGAGGGTGTTACTACACAACCTTCTCAACCTAAGATTTAATATTTTTAATGCATATGCTTGATATTTATGTATTTACTTATGTATCGTATTTATGTTTCAACTATCACTGTGTACGATGTATCCAATACAAATCTTACTGTTGAGACATAACCCCAATCATTTTAAATATAAACAAGTACTAATAATGTTAATAGTTATGTATCTAATATATAAATATGAAAAAATTTGAGGGTGTTACTACACGGTCTTCCCTACCCAATGTTCAAATTTCTAATGTATTTAGTTGATATTTGTGCATTTACATATTATCATAATTATTTTTCAACCATCAAGTACATTAGATGTTTAATATGTTCTATGTATCGTGTACAAATCTTATTGTTTATTGATACATTACTCTAATTATTTCAAGCATAAATCAGTATTCACAAACTTCATAATTATGTATCTAATACATAAATATGAAAAATTTAATTATATATTAGTAACCGATACACATACCCACTGTTATTTATCTAAAAGAGCTATGTATCAGGCTACGCATCTGAATAGTATATATTGCCTTCAACAACAATGTCATCACAATTGAACGATTTACATGAACTATTTTAAAATTTTGAATTTTACGAGTTATGAGGGATTTATTAGACGTATTTTAAATGTGATCGGGTGAATTATGGGAGGAATAATTAATTTTCCGTTATTTTCCTTTTATTAAAACAAGCATAACCTTAAGTAATGAATTTGAGAACAATAAAAAATTTAAAAATTTCGTGATTGCAAAACTTCCCGAATAAGATGTAATTAGCCCTTATTTGCATGTGATTTATTACAATACATTCTTTTAGTATTAGCATTCATTTCAACAAAAATAAAACGATGATTATTTTGTTCCAAAGCATACGTTATCAATTCAACTTTGAACCTCCTCATGTGACTCGTCTTTTAGTTTTGTAAGAGTTTACGGTACTATGGGGATTCATCTCCTAAAACAGAAATGTATATCGCAACTTCACAAAAGTTCTACAAAAGTCCCTTAAAATTACAACATTTCGGATACATTAGGATACTTGCGGATACATAGGCAACGGTTTGTGAATAATACATTACTTAATGAGATGAATGTATCTGGGAAGGGAGGGATGTACTCGAGGGGGGATAATTGATATTGAAATCCTTAATAAGTCTAATATTGAGGCTTCCATTTCTTCATGTTGTGCACTGGCAGTTTACAAAAGACTTTTTATAGACCCTCGACTCAAAAGAGATATTTCTAAAGACGAATTGCTAGAAATATATGTCAGCAAAAGCGCCAGAGATAAAGCAAGGAAGCAACAAAGAGTAATATACATTTAAAATTTGAGAACTTATGACTACTTTATAATACTACTGAAGTAAGGAATAGAGAGTAAATATATATTTGTTGTCATTCTCCTAAATTAGCAAAAGAAAATCTCAAGAACTATTATGAGAAACCTCAATGACATTAAAAAATATGACTATTGGATAACTCTAAGCTCAAGATAACATATCAAGAAGGGAAAGAGGCAATTGAGAAAATTTGCCCAACATAAAGATTTTGAAACTCATATCTTATAAGTAGGTTGTCAGGTCATTTGAGAATCCTTATGCTAGTATAACCAGATCAAGTAGAGAACCTTCCTAAAAGAAATTTAAGGAACACATTTGCGTCAAGTTTTTGAACAAAAGTAAGCAATTTCTTGTATTTTTCGATTAAAAAAAAGTAGATACATCACTGACTTTTTTTATATTAAGAACACAACAATACGCATACCTGGAAAACTCAAATTAGTTGAAAAATCGAGAAAGAGGATAAACCGTTCTTACAAGGCTATTGTAGTTCTCCCAACTATTGAAGTAAGAAAAGTGAGTTGGCATCTCACGGATCAGCCATGTGCAATTTGTTAGTGGATGGTCATGAGGAATATGCTACCAGTTCTACTTACATATTTCACTTTTAAACAATGTTAAAAACAATTGATATTGAAGATTAGATATAAATTCGTCAAAAAGGAACACAGATGGCTTATGAATTATGTTAATCCCCATTGAGACTCTTCATGTATTCCCCAGCGCACTCTTTTTCTTCCTTCATCTCTTATGTAGTGTGTTGGCATGTGTATATAAATATTCATTTTGCATTATCAAGTTACCAAAATGTAACTTTAATAACTTTGAAACTAATGTTACAACCTATACAACATGCTATATAACTTAACTCCTTTGATTGATAGTAGAAATTTTTGGGGTGTGGGGATTTAAATTAAAGAAAATAGAGGAACTGTAGAAATAGTATTTTATTCAAATTATTCTGCAATTACCTGTTTCTCCGTCAATCAAGATGTGACACTGGAGTATATATTTTTGAAGTGATAGTTATTAAAAAAAGCTTCAAAAACATGTTATTACTTCAATCGATTATTCGTAGTTTAAGTGTCGTTGTGTTATTCTTCTGTTGTCTTATCGTAAGAGAGGGTAATATAAAAGTAAGCTTTATTTTCAAGCTTCATTGTAGATTCAAAGTATATTTGGAGTCATATTAGGTCTACTGCAAAATTTGAAATATTATACATCTTTACATGAGCATACTGGCTTTACTTGAGGATTTAAAAAGCTCATAAACAGATCTTCGCTAATTAAGAACCTAAAAAAATTACACTTTTAATTGATTTACATGTTTCATTCAAAATCAAAAGAATACAAAAATTTAGACTCCATCTCTGTCAAAGATATTATTAAATACATTAGGTTCATTATCCGCCTCAAATTAGTTGTTAATCCACACAAAATAGATCAAAAAGGCATAATGCATGTCGAAAACAGGAACAACCGCTAACATGCATATGAAACATCTAGTAGACAGATTGTTATCAAAGAAATTATATCTCTCTATTTTATCATGATGATGCATTTTTCAGTTATTGCACAATACAGAAAAAAAATATAGTGAAAATCTATGAAGAAAGAAACATAAAGAAATATTGTTAGTGCTATCAGGCATATAATAGAATATCTTGAGTGCGGAAAGTATCACATCATAGAGAAGTAGTGAAATATGAAACTCCTTTTGCAAAAACATATACAATATTAACCCCTGCAAAAAAAAAAGTAGATTAGGAGAAAGTCTTCTAAAGCAGAGAAATTCAAGCCAGAAAAGAAGAAAGCACATGAAAAATTTAATACATCAATAAATTACCTTCGAAAGAGGAAGAGGTGCACAGAGGACGTTGACTAATTGCTTCTAGAAATTATAGAGAAATTTTTTAGTTTCTGGAATGATTAAAAGATGGTGTAAACTTAAAATTACGATTTTGCCCTTGTTAGTCTTCCAAACCCCCATTTCTCTAAATAGGAGTAATAAAGAAAGAACATTTAAACAAACTATTATCATGAAAATATAATACATCAATAAATTACTTAAAAGCAAAAATAAGGTAAATAATATTACATCGTAGCAAACAAAAATAATTATGAGACAAATGAAGAATAAATAAATATGTAGATTGGTTGGTGGAATGACTATGGTACTATATGAGTCATAATTAAGAACAAAAAAGTATTATTTATGGGTTGGTGTATTTTCTAAACAGAAATAAAAATAGTTTAATTTTTTTCTAAACAGAGTGAAACACAATTAGTGGTAGTTAAGATTAAGAAAATCCAAAAAACCAGTAACATAGATTCATTTGAAGAATAAATGAATAAAAATGTCACTAATGATAATTTTAATAATTTTCAAATACATCATATAATAAATGGAAAGTAATTGATAAGATGTCAAAAATGTTGAGGGAAAAAATAAATGCCATTGTTAGTTTTAGAAGCATGCCACGTTATCTCCTCAACATTTAGCTTTATTATTATTATTATATTATATTATATTATATATATATATATATATATATTAGATTTTTAGATCACGATTTTTTTATATTTACAATGTATGATATTTTTCTTTTCGCGACCATTCTTAAATACTACTTCAAAAGTTTTAGGAGATATTAAATTATAAATGCATTAAAGATATAAAATTAATTTACATAGCTTAGAAACACCACATTTATGTTAAGAGCTTCAAAAGCAAACAAAATGATCCCACATTATTTGTGCTAAATTCAAAAAAAGTCTTGAAAAATGTCGAATGCACCACCCTTTTTTGAAACGAAGTATATTATTATATAAACTAATAAATTGGACTAATTGTTTAACTTAAAAAATAATTTTTAGTTTTTTTAAAAAAAATACTTAAATCTTAGTGTAACCGTCAAAATCTAAAAGTATCCCCTTTTGGAAGTTTAAAGGTTTTTGTGTACTATTGATAAACCGAATCAAATCACAACAAGATCTCCATTTATCTGATCAGTCGGCAATGGAGGTACATCCCAGTCACTCTTAATAAATTTATATGTTTCTACTTCTCTTATTCTCAAACCCCCGTTGTTCATTATAAAACTTATCGCTCTTTTCTGTATTATTTTTAGGATGGATCGTCTTCTGAACAAGTTTCAAACCAAAAAGCTTAATTCATCTTGAATGAAAGATCTGGAAGTACAGAAATCAACAACGATGAGATTTGTCACTTTCTAATAAACCCTATGTTGGTATGATTGTTAATAAGAGTATCGTCAAGTCCTCTACAGTTTGGTAACAAAATTTTCCTCCCTCCTATTTCTATATAAAACTCCCCCTTTTTGTTAGTATTTATTCACAAATTATTCATTGTACTGGTGATTTTGATGTTTAACTAGAGGTTCTGTGGTGATACAAAATCATCCTTGTTACGACGCTTCATAAACTACTGTTAAGTGTTTTGGGGTGGATATGAATTTTAGTGAGACTATGAGTATAGGATGTGTAACAACTCGAGAGTATACCCTACAAGTAAGAGCACCCATAACTCGCCACACGGTACACGACCTCCTAGAGATCTTATGCAAGCCCTTAGACATCGTTCATCACATATATATATGAAGAGTAGTGCAGAATTAAAATTTTTGACAATAATAGTTCAATATATATATATATATATATATATATATATATATATATATATATATATATATATATATTATAATCATAAGTAAGAACTAAGTTTCATAATTGATGTCTTATAAACATAAAATATCTTGGGGTCACATCTCTTACATCAATTTGAAAATTAACTAGAGTCTATCATAAAGTCTTTTTAATAGGAAACTAAAACATAACTATGTCCTCGTATCATATGAGGATATACCAAGTCTTCTTGAGATCCCAAGCTTTTGTTCTAAGAGACTCCTCATTTTCCACCTACACTTGTAGAAATAAACAACATATAGAATTAGCACATTCAACGCACTATGTATAGTAAACATGCAAGGAAACCATGCTAAAACGGGCATTTAATGTATAACATAAATTTCACGCTCTTTTGATAGAAACAACATAAAAAAGTATAAGAACCACCTTCAAGAAACTCATAAAAGACAATCATAATCATAAACATAAGCATTTAAACCTCCTCTCAAGAGTTATCCTAAGACCCACCTAAATAAGATATGAAGAGACCGCCCATAGAACCCCTTCACACCCAGGTAAGTGATTCTCCAGAATTCTTAAAGTAACATTATTCCCTTTTCATCATTTAGACTTCCAACCTAAGGTTACTCTAAGAATCACCTAAGTATGACATGATTAGATCACCCATACAACCTCTTCAAGATTACCTAGGCAATCTTTAAAGCTACCCTAGGTAAGACCCTTTCTATTAAACATGCACTGACTAAGTCAACCATATACATTAAGCCATTAAAGGGACAATCAAACAACTAGAGAAATTCACATAATGGTCTTGGAAAATACCTAGGCAACCCATTCTAGAATTCAAACCCTATTTGTGTCATGTGTAGATAGCATTCTATTTCACTACCTACACGTTATAGAACGTATCTAATAACTAGAGTGTACATCCCACATGATGAGAATAGGCACTAACTGACATAGATACTAACTAGGTATGGAATTTGAAGTTACCCTACTCCGAGGAAGGTGTTCTACTTGCCAAGCGTATAACTAGGACATATCCCATGTTGACACATGATTTAGGAATATCAAGAGTTTCTTTGTACTCTAGTATCATCTTAAGTAGAGATACTACCACAAGAATATTCACTCGGTGCTTTGACTTTATTCGCATAGATGAATCATTCACTAGCTGTATTAGAGTAGGTACTATTATTATGCTTTACCAACTCTTAACACTATCTTTCCAAAATTGGTTCCACTAGGGCTGCCAACCAAGGACTATTAGGATAGCTCTTATTAATTCATTAGAGATAGTTTTATGCCATTCCAGCCAACCTATACCTAAGTCCATCATTCAACTCAAGCAGGATACCATTATGGTCGTTCACTTTGAGGTTTCTATTAAAGTTCTTTTGTATATTCAAGGTTCTATGCCCTTGACCTTATTTTTTATTGACGGTCCTGTATTAGTCTTCCTTAGAAGGGCACCGTCTTAGGTGTACCGATCCTAGACTTTCATTCATCATTCATTCATACACATGCATGACAAAGGTTCCCAAGCCTACTAAGTCTAAAGTTCACATTCACATAACTTTCATGTATCAAGTAGAGGGACCTAAGTCTACAAATCAAGATACAACATCATCATATCATGTATTCAATAAAATTCAAGTACCATGTAGGGACAATAAGTCTATCACACAATATACAACATTATTCTATAAGTACACTTCTTAGTCCTTAATCATCAAATATCATCAATTAGAGAAGAATCATAACATTCATTCTCATACAAGATCATATAGCCACTACTAGAGAACTTCACTTAATAACTTCACATTATACAAGATAACACATATATCATATCATCCTTCACTTTACATTTTCATATAAGTCATAACATCTTTTACGTGATCACATTACTTCACATAATAATGCTGACAAGGTCATGTTCATCACAAATATAACACATAAACACCTCCACCATAAGTGTACCGTACCAATCAATACAATTCAATATCAATTCTATACTACATAGAGGAATTAGGTCAATACACAAACTCCCAATCATCATCATGATCATCATTCCATAGCTTTTTTTACAAATTCATTTTAAAGAGCTCTTACCAATAGCCCTGTACTAAGCCAACAACCAATCCACATCAGTGATCCAACAACATAAAATATGAATTTCATAATTATATGGCATGTTTTAAAAAATTGTAGCATGATTTTTACATAATTGAATACCCCAATACAATCTACACATGAATTCAGTAAGATCAAGTCATGATCAATTCACCCACTTTAGAGCCAAAATTTGGAATTCAAGGAATACATTGGTTAATGGAGTTTTTGATCTTAAAACATTATATTAACATCAATTACTTCACAAAACATTGATTTAAATCTTTACATGCAAGATCCCAATCTTAGAATTAAAAATAGGAATTTCTATGTTTTTGAACATCATTGAAAAGCCTTTGAAATTGGCTCCTTGAATGGAAGTAGAGTTATGAATGAAATCATCATACCTTAATTAAAGAAATCCCCAAAATTTGGATTGAAACCTTGGATAATTTGGCCTTCTTCCTTGGAACTTTAAGGTACTTCAATGGAGGATCTAATTAGACAGAGAATTTTAGAGAGAATCGAGAACTTATAATTTTTAGATTCTAATTTAGGGTTGATGTTTTTGATTACGGTAATGGGTCTATAATGAACAAAAATACATATATAATACACCCCCAGATTACCATTACATTAATTTGAACTTTTTAGACAAGTCAAACTTAACATAAGTTTCGAAATTATCGTCGGGGAACAAGTCCGCGTCGCGGAGCTGTTGCCTCAAGATTTTTTAAAATAATTTTTGGGACAGAAGAGTCCAAGACATTGACCAAAAAATTAGCCCTTGTTGAACCATGTCCGCGACACGGACTGTTTTCATCTATGCACAATTTGCAACCATCTTGGGCAGCTTGTCGGACCAAGGTTGGGTCCACCTCAAGGACCCCTACAGAGGTCCTTGGGGGGCCGTAACCGGATGTTTTTTAAACTAAAGATGGTAATATAGTTATTAGCTTTATACCCACTTATTTAGACTCCAAATAACACATAAAAACACATACAACATACAATGATTCACTAGCACACACTCAAGACTAGTTTTCGGTCGTCTTGGTTGTCCTTGGACGTTTTGACTTTCAAACTCTACAAACTGACTTCTAATGCTAGTATTAATTATTTTAACACCTTATTAACTCATTAAACCCTTGTGAGTCCATAGATAACCCTAGTTCATTTTGAGGGTCGTTACAGGATGGAGAAAAGATTTTCTATCCCTTTACAAACTTAATAGTGAGAATTTCATTTTTATAAATAAGAGATATTTCATTTTCTAAAGAGGTCTTATTTTTCTTTTTGAAATTGTCAAAATATCAATTCCATGGTATTGAATATGTCACAACATGGGCTACACCCTAGGAGTGACACAACATACTTGACTCCGAAGGAGTCTCATAAAAGCCCTTTACCATCATTACATGTGACATAAGAATAATGTGGAAAATTAAAAACTTTTACTATAGAAGTACAACTTTCATAATATATGAAAAATAGGAAGCTAGACTTGTCTCATTACAAAATCTAAACGTAATAGCACTAAAGTAACGACTCATCCCTTACACCAATAGTAAGTCTTATCATAAGGAAATAAAATATAGTCCTTAAAAAGGAAAATAAACTAAAACTAGATTCAATAACATCTCATACTCATAATTGAGGACTCACCAAAACTTGGAGGTAGTAACCCAAGTTCTCTTCAAGAATGTACTAAGAGCACCTCAACAGCCCGAACATGCACTCATAGGAGATGTAGAAGAGAAGGGGTTAGTACAAAAGCGCTAAGTATGGAAACATAAAGAAAATACTTAGTTGTGCTAGAAGATACATTTTAGTGAAAATAATGCATTTATTAAGATGGAAAACCATTTATGGACATAAGGACATAAGAAAAGTCATAATAGGATTCTTATACGGTTTTTTATAACATAGTAGGACTATCACCTTATCAACCGTAACAGCATACTTGTGCAATGCATAGTTGGCATCCCATAATACCAACTATACTAAGTATCCATTTAGAATCACCTTAGTTACACATATCAACATAAGATCCCATCATAATCCACAAGCACACATAAGTGAATAACCATGTTCATCACATATACATAAGGAGAGTCATATCTTAACAACAACCCAATAAACGTATATCATACCTTCATGTCTTACCATAGCATCATCGACCCACCCATATTCTCTTTCAATGACTACTTGTGCAATGTAAAGAGTGAGGTCACATACCCCCACTCCTACGAAGTAGACTTATCAAGAAATCACAAGTATGGTTCAAGTCATATGCACTATGTTATTACATAGGGAGAATTGTCATAACCAACATAGACCATTAGAGTTATATGGAAACTGATGACATATAACCTACACTGAAAGAAGGTTTTCTACTTTCCTAAGGTAGAATTAATATATATAGCTATAATGTAGATCCACTAGATAAGACCTATGAAGTAACATAGTTTTGGGATAGGAAGATTGCTTCAAAAAACCTGGACGATTCAACTAGGGGGAGATTTTCAATTTCATTAGATCATATGTAGAAGACTCAGCCTAAACTAGCGGAAGTTCTCCACCTCATTAGACATATCCGCTCGGTGCTAAGCATTATTCTCCAACTTATACATAGTTAATGTGAATTGTAATTTCATTTATGAAGGAGTAAATTACCCTTCATTCAACCGAGCACATACACAACTCATGGATTCAACATGGTGAGAACTACCTTTAACCTTAGGATCATCATAACATCATCCAAGACAATTAATGCATAATGAATTCTAATAGTAAAGGAAACTAGCCTTTCAAAAATACAAATCTCACGCCTTAGTCAATAGATATTCACCATTCAAGTGGAACATAACTTCATACATAAGTACATAAAAGTAAGATCCTCCATCTTTTATGTGGATCAAACCATTCATATATCAGAATCTTGGACATAAGATTGCCTTCATAAATCCCCTTCAACGCCATAATTCATTATTCAACACTTACAATGTACCCTTCAAGGGTCATAGATCATATCTTAAAATTACACTTAGAATCAATACTATAGGATTGGAATAAACAAAATTAATTACTAAATCCACATACATACGATTCCCAAATATTCATAATTCATAGAGAAACACATCATAATTTTCATAAAGTTGAGGGCATGGTAAAACACACGTGTTCAAGGGAATTTAGCAATAAAAATCCTAATTAAACGTAAATTTCATTATCATATAGGGGAAATTAAATCTATTAAATTAACCTTACATTTAGGCTCTAGTTTAAGTGTTCAACCTAGCATTTTTCGAAGTGTTACAAAATATCGGGGAAGGGGGGGGGGAGAAAGAATTTATGTTTTGCAGTGGCGCATTCAATATTAAATGTTCTTTGTTCTAGACTTAATGGTTAGGTTCAAATATACATATTTATAAGGTTAGATTTGGACAATTTTGTTTTTTTCGGATTCTTGACTTTTATTTCGCAAAATATCTTTGAATGTTTGACAGTACTTACAAAAAAAATGAAAGAGCTTCCTTTATTTGGATCCCCTGCAATCCTTACATGTGGTGGAAAGAAGAGGAACTTGTTTTATGGTGGAGCCAAAACTAAATAAAAATTTAGTACAGGATGGAAAAAATTTGTAGATGATAAAAATCTAAAAGAGGGGGAAGGACTTGTGTTTAAACTCTTAGAGCCTAACTCTAACAAAATCAAATTCAGAATTCGGATTCTAAGAGAAGATTTTCCAGCTGAATTGGTTCCTGAAGATGTGGAGGGTATAAACACTGACAACCAAATGATAATTGATTACAAACTTTATCCTTTCTAGTAGAAATTTCAATTTTCTTGTTTTTTATTGATTACACTAGTTTTAATTTCAAAAAATAAAAACTTTATCAATTTCAATAGTTTCATGTCTGATGTATGCCTCATTTTATCAATACTACTTTTTTGGGTTTTCTGGTTTGATAATGTTGATATTATTTATAATAATATGTATTACATTATTACGCAACACATGTGCAGAGATAGTCATATATTAAATGCTAATATTCGAAGCAATTTATTTTAAAATTTTTATTTTTAAAAAACTTGCAAATCTAAAATTTCCTTTTTACATTAACTAATTCAAAATTCAAATTTAAGAAATATTTGCATCTAAAACGGAATGATTATGCCTAAGCAAGTGCCTATGATAAAAATTGACATCCTAACTATAGTATGATGTGAATTTATGCTTCTGTTTTATCACATTGTCGACATTGAATCATATCGTAATTTAATTTCTTAAATATCCTCACATGAGAATTGTTTTTTCTCGTCTTCAACTGATAGGAATTTTATCCATGTAAATATTGAAAATTTAATTTAATAAAATAAAAAATTGTAAAGTTAACAATTTAAAGCAATTTAAGAGAGAAGTGAAGAAGGAGTGACTAATTATATATTTTTAAAATGTAATATTGATGAAGAATGTGGTGAGGGTTTGTTTTTAGATATTTTGAAAAGGAAAATAATGGCAAAAATTTAAAATATGATTGATTGAGCCTTGTGGAATGTTATTCCAATGGCGGAACAAATTGAAAAACAAATTCTTAAAAAAAATTGACAGTTAAATTTATTGTCTTATCAGTTATAAGTTATAACATATTCTAAGTTATAACTTAAACCTAATCTTGTGGACCTTGGTTTAACGCAAGCGATCTCTGACATTCGATCATAGCATGTCCTTATTTTTTTACGAAAATGCTATTTTGATACTTTTTATTTATGTTGACGACATTGCGTTTTTTGGATCCCCACAGAGGCTTGTTTTTGAATGTACAGCGTCCATCAAATCTATGTTTTAAATGAAAGATCTTGGTCTTATTTACTCAATTGAAGATCTTGGTCTTATTTACTCAATTGACCATTACAAAATAGTTGTGCATATTTACTTTTTCTTATCTGGTGTTTGGTAGCCACATCAGAGTCCGATCAAATTCGAATTCAGACCATGAAGTTCACATATAAGACACATTTCCAAGTAATCCACAATATAGCATGATCATCACTTCAACCCATATAAGTATATAATCCTCCTACCAAAGGTTATCCTAACACCTACTTAAGTAAGACAAGAAGAGACCGTCCATACACCCTCTTCAGGCACACCTAGATAATCCTTAGGACTACCTAAGATAAGATTATATCCTTTTTATTACTTAGACTCTTTACCCAAGATTACTCTTAGATAGACTTGTGTAAGACATGAAGAGACCACCCATACGACCTCTCCAAGTCTACCTAAGCAATCCTCAAAGCTACCCTACATAGGGATCTATTTTATTCAACCTACTTTTACTTAAGTCATAACCTTTAATTAAATCAATTATACAATTAAGCATTTAGAGGACTTCATATAATGGTCTTGGAAAAGAACTATGGAAACCACATCCCATTATCTTCAAAGTCTACATGAGATAACATCACATTCCACTACCTAAACGATGTAGAATTTCTCCAACACTAGGATACATCCCACATGATAATAATAGGCATTAAACGACATAGAACATACTAGCTAGGCATGGAATTATAATTCTACCCTACTCCGATGGAGTGTGTTCTACTTGTCAAGGGTAGAACTAGGACATATCCCATGTAAGCACATGGTTAAGGAATGACAAGGGTTTCTTTGTAATCTATATTCAACTTATGTAGCGTAACTACCATAAGAAAATTCACTGGTGCTAGCCATGTTCACATGGAGAAAGTTCAATCACAAATAGGCATATGAAAAGGTACCATATTTTAGTCTTACCAAAATATAATACTTCTACCATAGATGGGGGAATGTAGGGATGCCACTAACTGGTTAAAAGGATAGCTCAATTACTTCCTTAGAGATGGTTTCATTCCGTTCCAGCCAACGTATCCCTAAGTCAATCATTCATACAAGAAGGATATTGTTACGGCTTTAAACATCAAGGATATAATAGCATCCATTTTATATTGAAGGTTCCTAGTTATTGACCTCCTTCACCTGTTCAAGTTCATTTAATAAAGATACTTATAGGGGTACCATCCTAGGCATACTGATCCTAGACTTTCATTCAAACATTCATCCATTCACATACATGACGAAGGTGCTTTAATCTACTAAGTCAAGAGTCCATCTTCACACAACTTGCATGCATCAAGTATAGGGACATAGTCTACCAATCAAAATACGCACATCATCTTCATATAAGCTATACAATAATATTCAAGTATCTTGTAGGAACACACAATCTACCTAGCAAGATACACTAGCAACACAACTAGAGACATCACCCTCGTTAATCATCATCACACATAACCAATCAAAAGAAATCACACTTTCATCTTACATATACACATAATCATACTTCACATTGATCACCTATATAAGCTATAGCATGATAAAATCACCATTTACATAATAATATTAATGCCGACAAGGCCACGACCATAACACTTATAGCACATAAGCACTGCCACCATAAGTTGACCATATCAATCAACACAATTCAATACCTATACTACCAAATATAGAGAGATTAGGTGTTGAATTGAGTTGATTGGTATGGTCCACTTATGGTATTGTATGTATGACTATTGGTAAGAGCCTTGGTGAACTTATGCTAAACCAATAACTTGACCCAAACAATGATCCAACAATCAAAAATATGACTCATCATAAATTTAAGGCACCCTATATACAATTCTATAATAATTCATACATATTTCAATAGCCCAAGACAATCTACATAATAATCCAATCCAATTAAGCCATGATCAAATCACCCACATTTAGAGTCAAAATTATGATTTCATGTATTGCATGGGAAAATTTTATATAAAAATATGCAATTAACATTAATCTTATCATAAATCATTGATTAAAATTATTTTATGCAAGAACCCATGGTTGGAATTCAATTTAGGAAAATCTATGTTTTGAACTTCTTTGAAAAGCCTTTGGAACTTGGCTCATTGAATAAAGAACATTCAAGGATGAAAAACAATACCTTATTTGGAGATAAGACACGAAATAATGCAGATTTAATGGAGAAATCAAGCTCCTAGCTTCAATGGAGTTCTAGACTATTATCTTTGGGGTCTTGGGTTTTGATTTTGAATGATGAACTCAACTATTTTCTAGGGTTATAAAGTAACTTAAAATACTCAAAACCCCTTAAATAACCGCCCAATATATTCATTGGATGCTGGTGAATTACCTAAATTACCCCTAGCTTCGATGAGGACATGTAGGAAATTTAAGGCCCCAAACGACGACTTCAAGCGACAAACCACCGATGAAATGACGGGCTCTATTCAACAGGTATAATTTTTTGTGACCGAGACCCCATTCTTTTGGGGATTAGCTGCCACACCTATGTGTTTAGAAACGGCCCCAATAAATGAGGCGTTCCTTGGACGATTGGGCACTGATCGAGCACTCGTTGCTTAGGACTGCCTTGGGCAGTTTCATGTCCAACGTTTGGGTCCTCCTCAAGGACCCGCAGTGGTGGTCCTGTGGTCCTTCGAGAGTCGTGCCCAGAAGTTTCAACCCTAAACACACTTGTGTAGATGTTAGGAACCTCTCATATCAATTTGAATTCAAACCAACATGTGAAAGATGCAAAGTCACACTAGAACACACAAGCACGTCTCAAGGCTAACTTTCAAACGTCTGAGACGTTCTTGGAAATTTCAGTTCCAAAATCTTCCAAGATCAACACACTGTATTATAGAAATATAATTAACTATTTTAAGACGTTATAAACTCATCAAACACATGTTAGGATCTAGTTCAACCTAGTTCGTCTTAGAGGTGTTACAAAAGTGATGCTTGGGACTATAGTTTCCCTCAAGACTTTTGGTATGTCCTTATATGTCGAAGACACAGATTTTATGTTGTAGTTTCTTTTGTTAAAACTTTTTAATAGAATTGTAGTATTCCTCTTTATTGTAAAGGGTTGTGTCCCTAGTATATTATTTGAAATTGGGTCTAAGTTGGCCACTTGAGAATAGTATTCCGCTTGTGTATAAAGATTTTTTCAACGTTGATGACTTTTGAGTTTTATGATTTTGATTAAAATGTTTTAATTCGCACTATTTTTATAGTCTATGTGATTAATGAATGAGTATGCCATGTTACGACTCAGGGGTGCTCTCGGGTCGTGACACCCGAGGATCAGAGACGCAAAAGAATTGGAGTTCTAAAGACAAAATTTATAAAATAATAAGAGCTATTTTTATTGAATTGTTTATACATATTTTACCCTCATTAATTCAAAAAAAAACATTGTAATTTATTATAGTTTAACAATTATTATTTTTCAACTTTTAGTATATCACTAGTAACATTTTGCAAGAAATGATTAAACCTGTTATAAATTATTGTAAGTTACATAAAAACGTAAATGTTTACATCTCTTTTATTGATATATAGTTTTAGAAACTCTTTCAATAGAATTAATTATTACATAAAATTATTCTAAAAGTGTTTTCAAATAAAATTAAAATTTTAGTTCATTGAATATGCCAATAAGATCTAGTACTTTTTTTAACTTATATAATACTTCCTAGTACTTTTAATAAAACAAATCAATATTATAATGATTGTTACTTTTATGTAATATTCAAAGATGGGACAATACATTTTATAAAATTTAACTATTTGAAAATTTAATTAATTCTGCTTGAAATGTCTAATGAAATATCTCAAATAATTTAAGACAATCCTACAAAACCAATATGAAAACATAATTGATTCAAATTGAATTATATTAGACAATTTAAGAAATGAAAAGTAATCATAAATTATATGATCTACATTTTATTATTATAATTACACTAGGTAAATCATCCGTGCTTCGCACAGAATTGAACTATGTTATTAAGCTCATATTGATCATACAGTAATATTCCAATTTTCGATATATACACTACATTATAAAGATAATTTTATCTTCAGACAATCCAAAATCATAAAATTTTCATAGTTTTTTTTTAAAAAAACAAAAATTATGAGTCATAGAAATATTTTAAGTATAAAAAATAAGTCTAAGAAATCTCCATTGAAATAGTTGATCAGAAGTGATCAAATTTTCTAAATTCCAAGAACTAATAAAGAATAACATCAAACGTTAAAGAAGAGACCAAAAAGCCTCGAACAACAACCCTTCATATCCATACAAGAACACAATTAACTAATTTCAATGGATAATTTTATAATCCTAAAATTGTTAATATCACAAATGTTTTTCCTCATCGTCTCATAATAGCCATTACTATAGCTTAGGTTTCATATCAAAAGTTGATTTGGAATTGAACTATAGTTATTCTTATGGTTATATTATGATATCACAAAGAATGAATGCAGTTATCAATCAAGTAGTAGGAGACATCATTCATAACTAAATATTCTAACCCAAAATTTTACACATGACATACTAAAATGTCAAAGTATGATTTCTGAGTACTTAAATTCAAAAATACCAACAAATTATAACAAAGAGAATCTTGCTTTCCAAACAATCAAGAAGAAAGACACATGTTGCTTAACATATTTTTCAAAAATATAGCCTATCGATATGTATCCAAGTTTACAGTTCACAACTTTAATTGAAAGAAGACAAAAGAAAGAGTTATAATTCTTTATCAAAAAAGCAAAAAAAAAACTTTATCATAAGAAAGATTTATTACTACGTCAAAAATGATATCAAGCGACAATCATAAATGTCCCTAGTAAAAATCCATGGCAATATTGAACCTAATGACAATTACTTAATGTAGGTAAAGGCTCTAACACTCTTCGTTACTGTGCATATTCATTGCCTAAGACAATTTTTGTTTTACCGTATTTTGGACATTAGTTAGTTTCAAGAAAACTTTATTTCTTATTATGGCTAAAAAGAAGTGATGAAGAAATATTACAAATTTGTTAACTTGCGATAAAAGAAGTCAACTAATTTTTTCTATACTAATATTTTAGGAAGGCTGCAATGGCATATGAAATGTTAACTGTGGAAAAGAAAAGAGCAATCTTATTGGTTCTTTTAACAAACTTCAACTTTGGTTTTGTATTAGTTATCACATATCTGTGCTTTCAAATATAGAACAACCCGCAAGAAATTTTCCCCAAAAATATACGCATAAAACTATAGAAAGATACAAAATAGAAGATAAATTTTCAATCATCCTCACTGAAATTTTTAATTGAGTTAAAAAAAGACATTAGAATAGAAAAAATAAATTGCAATAGATCCATGAATTACTATGACTTACAGTAAAAGATTAAGCTTCATTTGATATGAGAAAGAAAACTTTGAGGAATGAAACACACTTCATAAGAATCTTATTTGATGTATTTAAATTTAACTCCCCTATAGGGAAAAAATTGTACAAATAATAGTGGTAGAATTAAATAATTTGTTATTAAAGAATCAAATATAATGAATTGAACCATTTTAGCAGTTTTATGAGTTGTGAGCTGAGAGGTGCAAGAGTAGTAGTGTCACATTGCAATTAAAACCATTTTTGTTTATATGAACAAACTTGTGTCAAAGAAGAAAAAAAAGATCGATTTTCAATCATCCTTGCTGAAATTTTTATGAGTTAAAAAAAGGTCACCAAAATAGTAAAAAGAATATGTCATAGTTACATGAATAACTATAACTTATAGTAAAGATTAATCTCCATGAAGTAGGAGGAAGTAAACTTTTAAGGAATGAAACGAACTTCATAAGAAGCATAATTATTAACGTATTGGAATTCAACTACCCTACAATGAAAAAAAGCCTACAAATAATAGTGACTGAAAATCCCTCTATTAATATTAAACAAAGTGTAGGTCACAACTCTTTGGAAAAGTTGCAACCCTTTGGAAAGGTCACAACCTTACATAGAATTTGCAACTTTTCAAAAAAGTTATAATTTTTCATAAAATTCGTAACTCTTCATAAAATTCGTAACTCTTCCTAAGGTCGCAACTTTTTCATAAAATTCGCAACTTCACGTAGAAGTCACAACTTTTCATGAAAGGGTAAGGCTAGTTTTGGTAATAGATAAATCTAAAGGGGAATCCTTGTCTGTGATGGCGCCACGTAGGCGGGCCTAAGGTTTATACATATATATACATATATATATATATATATATATATATATATATATATATATATATATATATATGATTAATAATAAAACTTTAACGATATGAGCATAATAATTAGTACGAGACTAATAAGAGAATTTAAATTACAAAGAAGGGACTCACATGCCCCTCAACTATTTGAATTGGTATAAAATTATCTCCACCCACCTATCGGTCCTAAATTACCCTTAAGGTCCACCTTTCGACTCAAAAAATACCCTTATGTCCAACGTATCACACGCATTAGGTGGTTAGAGGGTAATCATTTACCGAATATCATAATTAAAGGGCATTTTAGCCCCTTTTCAATAAAGAATAATTAAAATTACTTAATATATAAGATAACGTGATTTACTCGGTTTTGAATTTCATAATAAATTTAAAATTAGAAAATGGTTAAGAATTCTACTCTCTAAATTGTTCCCTCCCCAACCCGCCACGTTGTATCTCTTTCATTTTTTTCCATTTGGGTGTTGTCCACAATTTCATTTTTTGAAAAAATTTATGACAAACAAGAGGGAAAAAAGGAGGAAAATAATGAGTCATATAGAAATAATTAGTTCAATAAAACATGACTTAATCAATCAAATATGTACAACGATTACAATTTTTGTCTATACCCAAAATTCCAAATAAAAGAATAAAAAAAATCATTTGTTTTATCCCCAACCTATTCTATCATGAAAATGATACTAATTAAAAGAATATAAATATGTGAGTTCATTTCAAGTTCGAGTCCCGAATATCCTAATTAAGAATACGAGATTAAAAATAAAGAAATAAAAGAGAAATGAAGAAGACACTTTGATAATTGAGAGAAAAATTTATGTTAATGAAAATAATAATATTTTTAGATGGACAATTAATAGGGGTAAGCATGGATTTTAGTTGGTTCCCTATTTATGAGTTGAGTTACGCTATAATATATTGGGGTCGATTTAATATAGGTCAATAGATAGATATCATGAAATTATGTTTTCAATATTATTTTCAAATATATCGGGTCAAAATATGAATCTAACTAATTTTATAGAAAAATAGAATTCAAAAGTATAATTTTTATTATTTATGTGAGAAGAATTTAAATATGAACCAATCACATTAAGCAATATAATAAATAAATATTTAATAATTTTACTTTATGGAATCTATTAAAAAATAAGGGCAAATATGAGTCAAAGGATTAGCATCAAGGGTATTTTTTTAGCCAAATTGGGGACATCAAGGGTATTTTAGGGCCAATAAGTGGATGGAGGGTAGTTTTATATCAACTCAAACACTTGAGGGACATTTTATACCATTCTCCTTTTAAATTAATAATAATAATAAATAATAAATTCTTTTATATTCTACTTTATGATATTTTGTTTGTTCCAAGTGTTTATAAGGTGCTTAGCCCTGATTGTCTCTTTAAGTATGTATCTCCTTCATCTTTTTTCTGCTTAGTCATACGTGTGAGATTTCAGTTCCTCTTTGGGTGTATTATGTTCAAACTCGTGATGTGTATCAAATTCAAACATTGTTTTCTTTTCACTAGAACAGAGTACATAATCGCTATAATGATCAATATATTTTTATTGCAACCTATATGATGGAAAGACACATAAACTACTTTTGGTAAAAAAAAAATGAGCATTTAACCCTCAAAGTAGGGCTTTGCACCGGATTATCGCACCTCAAAACGAATGTAATATATCAAGTGAAAGTCTTTTAAAAAGTAAGTAGATCAATTACTGCTAGAGTTTGAGGTTGAGTTGTAACGAATAAATACTGATCCAGTATTAATAGTGTGTCGTTTGGTACATTATATGAGGAGAAAATGCAAGCATTAACTCTATGTATTAATAGAATCTTGTTTGATATACTTATTCAACCTACATATAAGTAATACTTACATTATTAATATATATTCTATTGTATACTAAGTTGTATATTACTAATACCATTATTTTTTGGTATTAGTAATTCAATAGATCTAATGCATGCATTAACATGGTTAAAGATTCAATTATGTACCCCTCAAAACTGTATTTACATCTTTTCCATCATAATTATGGAGATTATTTTTTGTAAATTAATATTTTTGTGCAATCTATGAAATTTAATACACCAAACCTAGCAGTACATAATTAATGCAAGTATCAGTAATGCACTTAATCTAACATTATTTTTATACACAAAATTACTCCGTAGACATTTGGAAAATTTGAACTCATGTGATTTAAAATGACTTTCAAATAAAACGATAACTATCAACTATAAATTTTAAAAAATAAATAAATAAAGTAAGCGTAAAAGTCAATTTATTAATATAGGTTGAACTATAAAAATATTATTCTATAAAAATATTATTTAATTGATAAATAAATATTTATTAAATTAAAAAATGATTTTAGATTTAATGAAGGTTAATTTTGAATATATCCGAATCATTGTATGTATCATATTTATTAAATTGTCCAAGTTAAAGTGATACATGTTCAAATGTCAAGAGCTTAGACCAAACAAAAATAATGTTGATGATGAAGTTGAAGATGATACTATATCTTTGCAACCAGTATGCGTAAGGAAGCACTTATCGAATCTACAATTCTTTACAATTTTATGGTGCAGTTCTAAAAGACAACACCAGAGCTTTTGGATGCAATAAGAAAAGTTAGAAATGAACTTCAACTAGATTTAAGTTTGATAAAAAAACAGAACACAACAAAATTATATTTCACTAAATTGTCTTAGACGTATTTGTACTTTTGAACAATTGTTAATTTACGATAATAATCGGACCTTATATTTAGATAGGGTCTTCTGGAAATATATTTTTTTATCATCCCAACATCTTTTTTTGGACATATATTATCATATTTTATATTCCTCATTATTATTTTTAATTTATGAAATTTTATATATTTTATAGAATATGTCTGAACATCAAGATTAAATATGACTTTATTTACATAAATCAATATATAGGAAGCAAAATAAAAAAAATATGTAAAAATTGATAATGCAAACTTAAGAAATAATATGTTTGATCTATGTATTCATAAACAACAAAATTTAAAAGTATTGAATTATTTCACCGAACTTTTTTTTAAAAAGTAGATTACTAAAAAAGATATTCATGTAATCTGATCATTAATTATAATACTTCAAACCTCTTCATGAGAATTTTCTAATTTTCTTCACTTTTTTACACTATTTTGATTTTTCTCTTTACCCTTGCAAGGAGTACTACATTACAAAAATTGATGCAATACAAAATGAGAATTATAAAGTAAATAAAATTCAATATATTACATTCTTGCTCAGATTCTGTATAAAATATAAATAACTAATTTATAGAATGAGAAACCTAAAAGAGTGAAATTATACACAATATCTTTGTTATTAAATATTCTATTAGTGCGCAATGAAATATGCACAAGGAGACAACAATTAGAGAATTGCATACTCAAAAAGAAAGAATTAAAAAATATATAACAGGTAAAATTAGGATATCAATATGTACATTAACTATTACAATAATTAAGTATTATTCATTGAAAAGCGAGAGCTTTAATTAAGCTTTACTGCAAAGTTATGTGGGTTATATTTTGTTAATGAATTTTTCATGTATGAGGTATTTTTAAATTCAATTAAATAATAAATTATTTAGAAAAAAATGAGTCAGGAATACAATTACATATTTTCATTATTTGAATAAAATGAAGAAAAGAATTTTTAAAAGAACAGATTAACCATATATAAATAATAACAAAAAATTATTTATTTAAGTATACTCATACACATAAATTAAGAAGCATATATATAATCTGTCAAATAAAACATCATTCACAAATCTGAAACATGAAAGTTATAAAAAAAAGAACATTTATAGAAATTCTTATATGCAAATATTATATATGAATAAATTACTAAAAAGCAAAAAAAGGTAAATAATATTACATCATAAGAAAAAAATTATAATTATGAGACAAATGAAAAATAGATAAAAATATAGATCGTATGTCGGAACACCTATGGTATTACACGCGTCAGAACTAGAACAAAAAATTAGTATTTATAAGTTGGTCCATTTTCCAAATGGAAATGAAAATAAGTCCAAAGGTTTCTAAATGGAGTGAAATACAATTAGTGGTAATTAATATTAAGTAAAAGACGTAGATTGATTTGTAGAGTTAATTATTAAAAAAATGTAATTAATAAACATTTAAAAAAACTTCTAATACATCATATAATAAATGGAAAATAATTGAAAAAATATCTAAAGATTGAGGGAAAAAAGAGAAATGCCATTTTTGGCTTTAGAAGCATGCCACATCACCCCTTTACGTTAAGCTTTATTATAGATATTGATTTTATGTGATATAAACGGATATTTGATCGATGAAAAAATAGATTTTTAGATCACGATTTTTTTGTATTTACGATGTATAATATTCTAATTTTTTTTTTACGATTCTTAAATACTACTTCAAATGTTTTAGAAGATATTAAACTATAATTGCATTAAAGATTCACAATTAATTTGCATAGGTTAGCAACTTCAAAAGTAGATATTAACACCACCACATTATTTATGCTAAATGCTTCAATAGCAGACAAAGTGATCCACATTATTTATGAAAAAATTCAAAAACAATCTTGAAAATTCGTTATAAAATTTAATTTTGTAATTCTGTAAGTAAAACCAATCTCGAATGTAACCATTTTTTTTTTGAAATGTAGTACCATATTATATAATCTAGTAAAATGGTATAATTGTTTAACTTAGAAAGTACTTTTGAGTTATTTATTAAAAATACTAGAACCCTAACACCACCTCTAAAATCTTAAAGTATCCCGTTTTGAAAGTTCAATGCTTTCTATATACTCTCGATAAACTAAATCAAATCAGAACAAGAGCTCCATTTATCTTATAAGTCGGCAATGAAGGTACATCCTAATCATTCTGAACAAATTTTTATGTTTCTAATTTTCTTCTTTCAAACCCCCGTTGTTGATTATAAAACATACCGGCACTTTTCATTATTAATGCCTAGGGTGGATCGTCTTCTAAACAAGTTCCGTCCATAAATCAATAATGATGAATGTTTGCCACTTTCTGATAAATGCTATGTTGGTATGATTCTTATTAAGAACATTGTCAAGCCCATCTACAATTTGGTATCTCTCCTTTCTCCTTCCTATTTCAATATAAAACTCCCTATTTTTGTTAGTGTTTATTCACAAATTCTTCTTTGTAGTGGTAATTCTCATCCTTAACTAGAGTTTTTGTGGTGGTAGAAAATCATCTTAGTTATGAATCTTCATAAAGTAGTGTTGGGTTTTTGGGGTGGATATAAATTTAGAGGGACTATGGGTATTGGATGGAGAATGTAACTTGTCAAGTGTACATGTCGTATTTTACATGTCTATGTTTAAGAGATATCATAATGAGAGGGACTATATCATTATGTGAGACTCAATAGTACTAGAGAAAGATATTTAATATGAGGAGGAACTGATTGTTATTCTTGATCATGATGTTCGTAAGTTGAGGACCAAGGAGATTAAGTGCATGAAGGTTCAATGGAAACATCTTACAGTTAAGAAAGGTCCTTGGTAGACCGAGAAGAACATGCGAGATAAATATCCCCAATTGTTGTCGAATCAGGTACTTGTTGTTACCTTCTAGACTGCCTTCCTAAGTTGATCACTCGTGGACGATTGATGGGTAAATATGTATCTATTGTAAAGAGTGAGTTTCGTCATTATAGAAATAAAACGAGAAAAAATTGGGGCTGAATAAACATTTTCGTAGTATTAGGATTTTCCCAACATTGTACAGACTTGAAGGAAATCAAAGTCATCTAGGTGTAGGGAAATCTGGTATCAATTGAGTCGATTAAATAGGGCATTGATTACATAATAGGTTAGATAACTCATTAAGGAACCCATACGACTTTACGAAAATAAATTTGGATAAATATATCACCGGGAATCGATCGTAGCATAGGGTATTTGCAATGCGTAGCAGGTTATGAGTATATTGTGAAAAAGGGAAATTAAAAACCTCGTAGGAGATCACTGCCTCACTTCAAGCCGCTACAGTGGGATTATTGTCGATTCAATGACACTGCTATAGCGGGATGGGTAGCGCTAGAGCGGACGAGCCAGAGATTGATTTAGAGAATTTTTGAGATTTACTAAGACAAAGATCACAGGTTAAAAAAAGCACTGCTGCAGCAGGAATGGTACAGTTGTAGCGATGCCTCTATAGCGGGATGGGCTCCTCTGTAGCGGGATGACGGGTTTTTAATTCGTAAATAAAATCCCTAGTCGACCTCATTTAGCCCTTTTTGACTTTTAGAGCTAAGAAATGAACCTTGGGCAATTTCAACTCGTTTTCTACCATTCTTAAAGCTAAAGTTAAGGTTTTCACTCCCCGTTTTCTTTTTTAAATCCATAGAACATTTTAGAATATGTCATAATTGATGGGGAAGGGTTTCTTGATAGAATTCATAGTGGAAACAACCCTAGTTTGTCTAGTTAGTCATGAGTTTGACCTAGGGTTCATGAATTAATTTGTTAGAATTCCGATAAATAGTGATTTATTTTTTGATTGTCCTATATTTATGATTGTTTGTAGACCAAGAACAAAACGAATGAATTCGTAAGGGGAATGATCAAGATTCTTAGGGTTCCAAACTTGTTTCGAGGTAGGTGATGGTTGTGATTATATGACAGTGTGATACATACTTGTTCTCTCATCATTGTTATACTTATATATGTATACATGTTGCAATTTTGATCATAGAGGTTGAAATGAATCATGACTTAAATGTGTGAGCTTGAAGTATTATTGTGATGTGTGATTTAGATCGGATTTCCACGTTTTGACATACTAACTTTTGGATCGGATTGCCACGTTCCGACATGCTAATATTTTTTGTTTGGATTCAGTGAGAGGACAAACTATGTGTTAAGCATGTGAAATCTGTTGTTCACTCCACATGATAATGTTGAATATGTTGATATCTATGCAAGATATTATAATATTTCTTTACTTGTTATGCCACACTAGTGGATAGGTGGTGTGATCCTACCAATACATGGTGGTTGTGTACTGATCTTGCACTTGTTCTTATTTTTGTTGAGAATAAACATCTTCACGTGACTATTAACAGCCCTCTCTTAGGAGATCAATAATATCTTCGAGTTCACGGGTAAGCCACTTCGTTTGGGCTCCCATGAAATTCTCATAGTCTATGTCAATCTTTTTGTGCTTAGACTTTTATTTTAGATAGTTCAACATATTCTTTGTTAGAGTTGATTGTCGTTTATAGTTTTTGTACATTGACTTTCAGATTTTTAAGGTTTATCTTTTGCATTGTTAGTTAGTCGTTAGATCTTAATCTAGTATGGTAGTAACAGTTCCTCCCACTGAGTAGTTTGTGTGGGTGTCAATTTCGACGGTCTGGGTCATGATAGTTTTATATTACGTATATGTTTCGATTGATTTATCCTTATCATTCAATAATATACATAACAATGTATAATGCAATTGTCAATAAAATCTATGAAGCATTTTTTTCCCACCGTGAGATGATGTGATCTTCATATTACAAATGGCAGTGTAAATCAATTCTAAGGAATTAAAATTCTTGTCAACAACAGAAGCTTGACTTTTTTATTTATTGCACTAGAAGTTAGGCAAAACTTCTAAATTGGTCAGTTTTTGCAAGGTTTTTTAATTGACATGACTAGCATTCAAGTCAGAAACATTTTAATTCCTGGAAGTAAGAACAGGTAGAAATACTAAATTTGAAAAGACTTTCCGTGATGTAAATTTATTTTACAAATATTTTGTTCTTTACTTATTATAACTTTGTCAAATACATATTTTGTTTCAAAATGAACATCCTGCAGGACGACCTTTTTAGAAGGACCTTTTTATAGCATCCAATTTGTTAAAGAAATTACCCATGATGACAGTCTTATAGGTCTAATAAGGGCAATATGATCCAAATGTTTGTTTTACAACACAAACATAAAAGATCCCTTTTCAGCAAGTTTCATGTCCATACAAATAAATTTATTTTCATAGACATATCTTTTAATGAAAAATCACAGTATTTGAAGTGACATTTTTTTTATCAAAGAATACATTTATTTTGAACGAGTAGTATACTTTTGTGGTTTTATACTATTCATATCATACATACTAGTATAGAGAGACTCATCGACCTCAATATCAAATATAATCCAAGAATTTTGTGGGCCTTACATATTACAAGAATGTCAATAAATTTCATATCTTGTTCTTTCAAATTTTAATTAGATAGCAAGTCTATTTTTGTCTTTATCACACGTAAAAAACACCCCACATTTGAAATATGTTCTCAAAAATATTTTTCAAGTATTTGAAATTATTTTTCACATATTTTTTAATGCTATCTTATTGTATACCATCAAATACTCATTGGCAACACAAAAACTTCCTTTTTTGGAGATTTAATCCTCAGAGAGGCCTATACACACACAACAATCACTAATTTTCTGTCACTAGTATTTTTTTTCCATTTATGTCAAAATTAGACAAACCACTTTCTATTTAGAATACTTATAATAATGTTTCAATCTTTAAACAACTTGTTTCTAGCTTAACGATGAAATTTTATCTTCTTTTAATTGTTAACCGAATGAACCTTGAATCCTGATGTAGTTTTTATGCTAAAACATTGCTTCTAGTTAACGAAGAAGATTTTATCTTTTTTTCAAATTCTTTAACCTTAATATTTCTGATGTGGATTTTGTACTCTTCAAATCAGACTATTCATTCAAATAGAGTATTTAACAAATTGGTAAAGTTTCTATATTCTTCGGACCAATGCACAATTTGATTTTTTCATGAAGCTCTAATATTCTTTGTACAAACGGAGTAAAAAATAGAAGATTTTAGTCTCCAAAAATAAGACAATAAAATTTAATATGATGTAGAAAAATACAAAATATTTCTCTCTCCTATAAATAGACCTCTAAAGGCTCTGATATACCCTCAACTTTATCATTTGGAGCTGATATACCCCTCGTTATAAAAGTGGCTCATATATGCCCTTACCGTTATACAAACGACTCACGTATACCCCATCGGTTACAAAATGGCTAACATATACCCTTCATTTAACGAAAGTTAAAAAATTAGTTTTAAATTTATATTTATTACTTCTAATTTTTTTTAAAAAATTATTTAGGGGTATATATGATTCTTTTATCAAAGTTCCATGTATATTTTAATTTTTTTCATACATAAATTATTTTTTGACTTCTTTTATTATAATTATTTGGATTTCTTATTCTTATTTTTTTTTTTTTTCATTCCTTAGTTTAAAGAATAAAAAATTAAACTATTTTTGTGTGTATTGTAATTTAATTTCGTATTTGAAGAAAAAAGTTTGTGATCTACAATATGTTTTACAAGAATATTAGTGAAACCTAAATAAATTTGATTATCAAAATTATAATTATAAATTAGTCATTGAAATAAAAAAAGTCAAAAAAAAATATGTTTCACGAGGATTAAATTTACTCATATGGGATTATATTTTTTAGAAAAAAATAATAAAAATATAGATTAAAATTATTTTTTTTCATTTCCGTTAGAGGAAAAGGGTATATGTGAGCCATTTGTTTACATGTAAGGGTATATATGAGTCACTTTCATAACAAGGAATATATCAGCTCTAAATGACAAAGTTGGGGGGTATATCAGACCCTTTTCCCTAATAATAATAAAGATACATTCTGAGATCATCACATAATGAAAATCTATCTTAACATTTATGAAATAAATTTCATAACTTTTCTATCTGTCAACAATGATTTCATGCAAGTCACTTTTCTTGAAGATTATTTCATTCTTTCCCAGTTTTTATCATATTCCCATTTTCGTTAGAAGATACCTAATTTCAATGAGAAACTACACTCATGTTCAAATATTTTTAGGATACAACATATATTCATTAAAGTTCTCATTTTAGTCTTTATGCATAAATAATTTTCTCATTGAAAATAAAACTAAAGAGGTGCAATATTTAAAGCACTTGGGACGAAAATAAGTTAATATTATCCATCCAAGAAAAACCTAGTACAGAAAATATACTTGAACATATTAAAATAGTATTAATTCATCTCAAATCTCTTTTATCATATGATAAAATAATTTTCTTTTTCTTCTTCCTCTTTCCAACAAAATGAACACTAGGAAATAGAGGTAATTTCCATACCACAAAAAATACTATCAATATTAAATTTCATAAGCTTGTTATCTCCTGTATTCAGATTGTCAAACAAGAAACAATAAAAGAAGAGAAGAAAAACACAAGAACTATCCGAGTCCACAGAACCCACTATGTGTCCTTAAGAAATTTAATCCCCCCAAGTATCCGAGGTTGCAAGTTAATTCCTCCCAAGAAAAAATGGATTAACCATTAAAGAAGTAGTGATATGTTAAATTTTGATATTTTCAAAGAACCGAATATGACAGCAAAGAATCACAATCACATACATGATCGTTCGATCTATTTTGTTTTGTAAGAAATGTACGAAAGAGAAGGGAAGAATTTAATATAGAAAAATGAGAGAAACCCTCTCTATTTATAGACAACAATGGGTAAAACAACTCTTTCGAAATAGCACAACCTTTCAGAAAGGCCACAACCCTTTGGAGGAAGGCAAAACTTTTCAAATGGTCACAACTCTTTAGAAAATATACAACTTTTCATAAAGAATACAACCTTTCAGCAAAGTTACAACCCTTTATTTTCTGTTCACACCTTCATAACCCAACAAAAAATAGAGCATAACTTATAAATGATTAGACAATTTAATTCAACTGTCAAATTTTTTTTAAGAATTTGATTTACAAATTTTTTCGCCGTTGTGATAACATTCTTAAAAGCTCAATCGATCATATTTTAAATTTTTGCCATTATTTCTTTTTTAAATTTTTTAAAACCAACCCTCATCGAATTCTTAATCGCCCAATTACATTTTTAAAATATATAATTAGCTAACCCTTCTTCACATCTCTCTTAAATTCCTATAAATCGTTAACTTTAAAAATTTAATTTTATTAAACTGAATTTGCAATATTGAAAAGGATAAACTTCCTACCAGTTGAAGTGAAGCAAAAACAAATCTCATGTGACGATAATTAAAAATTAAATGACGATATTATTCAATGTCTAAAATGTTATAAAACATATACGAATAAATTCACATCGAACTAAAGTGAGGATGTAAATTTTTATTATAGGCACTTTCTTAGGCATAAACATTCAGTTTTATATTTAATTCTTTCTTTAAACTTGATATTTGAATTAGTTAATGTAAAATGGATATTTTAGATTTTCAAATTTTTAAAAAAGGAAAGTTCAAAATTGATTGCATTGAATATTTGTATTTAATATATTACAATCTCTGCACATGTGTTGCGTAATAATGTAAGGTTTCTGATTTTAATTTGGTTCTTGAATGGAATTTTTGGTTAACACTTTTAAATTTGAGAGAATGGACTTGAAATTGATTTTACATATTTTTATAAATAATATCATCATTATTAAATGAAAATAAACCAAAAAGCAGTATCAATAAAATAATGCGGCATACATCAGACATGAAACTATTGGAATTTATAAAGTTTTTATTTTTTGAAATTGAAACTAGTGGAATTGATAAAGTTTTTTTGTGAAAATTGAAATTTCTACCAGAAATGATAAACTTTTTAATCAATCATTATTGGGTTGTTAGTGTTTATACACTTCACATCTT
This sequence comes from Solanum lycopersicum, assembly GCF_036512215.1. Classification (NCBI taxonomy): domain Eukaryota; kingdom Viridiplantae; phylum Streptophyta; class Magnoliopsida; order Solanales; family Solanaceae; genus Solanum; species Solanum lycopersicum. The sequence continues at coordinate 39,209,041 of NC_090807.1, read as the reverse complement.
TAGGAAGCAATTCAACTGGAAAAATTTTCTGTTTGAATCTAAATTATGAATTCAATTTTGTTAGAGTTGTACTCTGAGAGTTCAAACTCAAGTCGATCCCCCTCTTTTAGATTGTTATCTTTTGCAAATTTTTCCCATCCAATACTAAATTTGTATTTAGTTTTGGCAGCACCATAAAAACAAGTTCAACTTCTTTCCACCACAAGAAAGGATTGCAGGAGCTCCAGCAAAAGGAATTTCTTTGCAAAAGGAAGTTCTTTGTTCATTTTCTTTGTTAGCATTCAAAGAAATTTAATATAGTTGGTATAATGGATGCCAACTATGGATTGCACAACTATGTCTTAAGAGTTGCTAAAGTGAAGGCCCTACTATGTTACGAAAAATCATTTGAGAAGGCTATTATGACTTGTATTATCTCCTTTTGTGCATAAATGGTTTTCCAAGTTATTAAATGAATTATTTGCACTAAAATGTATTTTTTAGCATATTGAGTATTTTATGCATGTTTCAAAGTGCTTTTGTACTAACCCCTTCTCTTCTACATCTCCTATGAGTGTAGTTTTGGGACATTAAGGTGCTCTTATCCATTCCTGAAGAAAACATCGATTGCTACCTCCATGTTTTGGTGAGTCTTCAATTTCGAGTACGGAATGTTATTGATTCTAGTTCTAGTTTACATTTCCTTTGTGCTCTTATGTTTAGATGGTATAATTAGACAAGTCTAGCTTTCTATTTTTCATATATGAAGAAAGTTGTATTTTTATTGTAAAAGTCTTATTATTGTGCATTATTCTTATGTCTTATGTTATGATGATATGTTAAGGTCTTGTATGAGACCCCTTAAGAGTAAAGAACGTTGTTTCATACACACACACACACATACACAGACACACATATGCGCGCGCACACACATACACACACACATGCGTGCGTGCACACAAACACACGTACACAAAAGAATGTTCTGTATTTTCCTTATCCTTTTATGTTATTTTGTCTTTGGGTAATAAAATGGGGTCTAAACTGATCGTATTCAGCTAACTCTTTTAAATAACAAGTTAGGGTATTGAGAGTAGAGAAAACAAGAGGAGAAAAGAAGAGAAAAAAGAAGAGGAAGCAAGAACTTTCAAGATCGTCGAAGTTCAGCTTGTGGAAATCATCGGGGGTGATCCCTACCAAGGTATGTGAGATATTTCTATGTTGGGTTCTTTCACCAACACACCAATTTTATTTGATTCAAAAAGCAAGAGTTGATTGGATGATGAACATTGATATTTTGATGAACAATTATAAAATTCTTTAATGAATGGGTTGTAGCATGTTCTAGTCTATTAGTTTCTGGGATTTTTAAGAGTCTAATTGGGTATTGAGTATATCAGTGATTCTAGGTTATTGGAGAAAGATCCCTGGAATATTAGAAGGTCTTAAAATGAAAAATAGAGAAAAAAGTCGAAACGCGCGTTTGTAGGGCCTTGGGGAACCACTCCTCTCATAGCGCCACGGGACAGTGTCTACCCATATGAACATGGGGTGGGCACCAGCCAGAGTGCCCCAACTTGTCCTTTGAAATTTGGGGCCTTGCGCCCCAAACCTCTTAAAGCATCAAGGATGTTAGTTCACCCTATTCATTCTCCATCTTTTTGTACTAGTTCCTAAGTAATGTATCTACGGTTCCTAGTGATTCCAACACTCTAAGGTATACCTAAACATCATAAAATCATTCATAACATGAGATCATTAAGCTTGAATCCATAATCCATAATCCAAATATTATTAAATTTATTTTAAGGCTCAAGCTACAACTTTAGCAAAGAGTAATGAGTTGAGTTTAAATCGCAAAAGTTATAGAGGAACTAAGTATTCTCTTAGAGCTATGTTTCAAGTAAAGCAAAGAGCAAATATTTAGTGCATTTCTCAAAAGCTATAAGGGAACTAAGTAGTTCCCTAAGAGTCAAGTTTTATGCTAAGCAATGAGTAAAGTGTAAAGAGTTAAGTTGAAGTTATTTTCTTTAAAGCTATAGGGGGACTAAGTATCGCCAAAGATATTTTAAAATATTTTTCACATTTAAACAGGTAAGGAAGCTATGTTTCCACAGAGTCTTCGGGTTAGTTTTCACAAAAGAGTTATAGCTTTATAAATGAAGAAAGCAGCGAAACTATGATTTCCAAGATAGATTTTAAAGTTAAGTTTTAAGCAATAATCTCAAATCACAGAATCAGTATGTTTTATAAACATAAGAGTCAATATATTTTTGGGAGAAGATTTGAGCACCGATGTGCGGTTGCGCGTTCATATTAATTCAAGTCTCCATGAAAAGCAAGTCTCCATAATGGGTAGAAAAGGGTCATACTTTTGGATAAACCCTTATCACAACTTACTGTGGATGTATTAGCCAGTTCAAGTCTTATACTCTGGTAGGTTCAGGATGTTCCTTGGCAGCATGAGGTAAAATGGTACATCATTACTATAACTATTAAGTGATAATTGGGAGTTGGAAAAACTCCCACAATAATAGTTGCATGGTTCCTCAAGAGGTTGTGCTTAGTATTAATAGGGGTATGGGACATCCATCATGCATTACAGACTAGACATTGAGAGAGAAACATGATATATTTTCTGTATTATTAAGATTATGAATGTACATAAGATCATTTTGTATTTAACATACATTTTAGAGTCAATTATATTTTTGAATACATAGAGTTGAAAAGCATGTTCTAAATAACTTTTCTTTGTACTGATCATGCCTTTAAACTGCTATATAATAAAATGAGTTAGTTAAACGATCAGTAATTCATGAGTTTAGCAGAGTCAAGGTAAGTTTTATTTTACTGCTTTTCAAGCTTGAGTGTTCTTTATCATTCAAACTCAGATTCTCGTACATTCAATGTACTGATGTCAGTTGGTTTGCTTCATATCATGATGCAGATGCAGGTAATAAGGATCGGCATCCAGCTCATCGTTGATCTAGTTGAGCACTCTAGAGTCAGTTGGTGAGCCTCCTTTAATTCCAGAGGACATCTTTATCATTCAAGTTGTTATTTTTCTTGATTATAATTTTTAGGATGATTGGGAGTCTTATCCCAAGATAGATTCTTATTTTAGAGGCTTCATAGACAAATAGAATTAGTTTATTCAGTCTTTTGATTTCTTTTATAAATGATAAGACTTGATTTTCCATTCGGCTGAGTATTTATGTAAATATATTCTCTTTGAGTTGTGTATTTGGTGTTTAAGTCTTCCACTAAGTTGAAAAAGATAGGTCAAGGGTTCGCTTGGGGCCAGCAGTGGTCTTCGAGTGTCGGCCATATCTAGAGGTTAATGCATTTAATGTGTGATCATGGCTATGGTAAGATCTTTATGGGTTATGGATTGGTTGATTGGTCTATGCACGTAAGTTGTGTAGTTGGATCAATCGTATGTTGCCCTAACTCTCCTAATCTTATATATATATTTGTGTAAGAGCCCTAAAATGACTTAGAGTTATTTAGAGCTTAACATGGTTTTTTTTATTGTGTAAGGTCCTAAATTTGTCTATGATGTTGTATTGAGGTAGTGTCTAATGTATTAGATGAATAAGAAGTCAAGCCTTAAGGGACGACTAAGAGGTTCCACGAGTAAGTCCCCTAAGTGCATCATATGTGGTTAGATGCATTTATGTGTGATTCATGATATTATATGGTGGATAAATAAGTTATAATGGTGTGTATAGGAAGTGTGTAAACATTTATGATGGTTTGAGGTAAATTTTCGAAGAACGTCCATGACGTTAGCAAGGTTTGCCTTGAAATGACCTTTTGTATCTCTGTCATGTTTCATTGAGTTAAACCTGTTCATTTTGAATGAAATTAATGTTGGAGGTCCAAAACCTGTATACTACAATATTCGGTTCGGAAACATCCGGGTGAAAAACCTTACGAACCAACCAAGTGTTTTTTAGGAAACACCCTTCATGAGTGCCCAAGCTATAGAAAAACAAACGCAACATACAGAGACAATCAACGCCAGTGAATTAGTCGATACACAATAGGTGAGGGGCGTAATTTCACATTTACACGTGGGAGATATACTGCCAAGGACCATCCACAGTCCCAAACCACGGACCAACAGAATAGTTCGTTGGTTGGGTAACTATCTGTCGATTGGTCTATTGGTGGTGCACTGCCTTCCTGCGCAGTTCACTGTAAAGTTTATGGCTGGATTTGTAAATTCACCCTACTTCAAAAAAAGACTTTGGCAGTTCTTAATGGGTCTTTCGGGTATTTTAAACATGTTTATAATCCACTTAGGAGAATTCAGTTAGCCATTGAAGCAAATACTCAACGGATATCTTGTATTTGAGATTTGAGTGTTGATTCTTAATAAAATTGGAGGACCATACTCATTGTTGTATGGTTTTTTATTCTTGAAGCTCTATACATTATGGAGGCAATCTTAAAAGTGATTTTCAAAGTTTTCTTAAAAGATGAGTTTTCTAAATTGAAATCTATCTATCAGTTCTTGCATAAAACATTTTGAATCATTGAATATTTATTCATTTGTTTTTATATGTTTATTTTAATTCAATTAACCTATGAACCCATGTAATTTATGAACCCTAGTTTTTTACTATTTTATGGGATTAGTGATATTTTCTTAATGCTTATAAATTCTTGTGTAGATTTCTATGGGCTATTGAATGATGTAAGAATTGTATACAAATGATGTATATGTTGTATTATATTGATAAATGTATATTAAATTGACTTAGTTTTATTGAGTATTATTATTTTAGTATTGAACTGATATTAATGGTCACGTGTAAGGGCATTATGATATTGAATTGGATTATTTAGACATGGATTGAAGTGGAGAAAAAGTATTGGTGGAACGCTGCCCTATTTATATTTATTTTATGTAATTTAACTCTTAAATTATGTTTTTATTGGTATGGTGCACTTATGGTGGTAGTTTTATGGCAATGAAGTTGCCTTATTGGCTTTACTTTATGTATTATGATGATCATGACCTTCTCGGCACTACTCAAGGTAATATGATTATTTGTGTCGTTTATTATGTGAAGTGTGATCATATCTAACTACACATGAAGTAATGTGAAAGTATGTGTCTCTTCTATTGATGCTATTTAGGTGATCATGTTATATTATGACTATGATCATGTATATGTAGCCTTAAAGTTGATGCATGATTCTTACGAGTTTGTTTTTGAGTCTTATTATGACTATATTGTTGATGTTATAGTAGTATATAGGGTTACGTAAAGGTAATGAAGGTTGTGCCTATGTGCTTCTTACATATAATATGCAATATGTGATAAGGTGAAGTCTTAGTGTCTCTTGTGTGGTAGACTTGTGTCCCTTACTTGATGCATGTATGAATGTGAATCTGAGATGCCTTAACTTAGGATGCTAATGATCTTATGAATGATATGATTCTTTGAATGATCTTAAGAGATTCCTTTTATGTGAAACCTTTATCCTAGTGGTATGGTTATGAATCTTTAAATACAAAGTTATAATGGTATCCTTCTTCTATTGAATGATGAACTTAAGGTTTGTTCGCTCGAAAGTCATCATATCAAACCTTAGGAATGTCATTATGAGCTTTTTGTCGCCATTTTATGTCAGCCCTAGAGGAATTTTCTTGTTAGGGTAAGGTAAGGGAATTATTTCTAGTTAAAGGATGAGGCTAGAATACAAACTAAGCTTTCTTAGTCCTTAACCATGTGACTACATCGGATGTGTCCAAATTCTACCATTGGAAAGTAGAACATCCATCGGAGTAGGTTACCACTCCGGATTCCATGTTTTGCTACAATTTTCTATGTTGGCTATTGCATAATCTCATCATATGGAATAGCTATTAGCATTATAGAAGTTCTATGATGTTTAGGTGGTGCTATGAAACACTATTGAGACATTTCAAAAAAGTCTTTGAAGATGTTAGTGAGAGTCCCTAGGTCTTCTCCAATAATATTACATTAATGTCCTTATAGGATGAATGTCTCTTAAAGGAAAAAAGGAATGTAATTACATTTGTTAGAAAGCATTTTAGTGAATGATTACCTAATCTAGAGTGATTTAAGGGTTCCATAGTAAAAGTGTGAAAGGGGCATAAGTGATGATCTCTTCATGTCTTATCTAGGGAACTCTTGAGAATGACACTAGTTAGGGATATTGGTTGATACTTATGGAATGATCTAAGCAAAGGAAATCTACAAGATTATTTATGTAACCTTGAAGAGAGTGCATGGGCGTTCTCTTCTAAGAGTACTTAAGTAAGCCTTTTTATAGACTTGGTAAGGAGAATGGCATATCTTATATATTTATGTGTTTGGTGTATTGTAAGTGTGTAGGTGTTTTATTTATGTAGTCTTGAGGATCATTTAAGCATGCATATAGAGAGTGTATGGGCGGTATCTTTTTGCATTAAACATGCTATAAAGTGTCTAAGGTGATATTACTAAACTTCACTGTAAGAGTGAAGTAGTTCAGTGTAAAGTGAATTTAGGTTACTGTAATATTTCTTCTAAAATTGTGATAAAGTGATTAATTAATTTCTTTTGTGTTCCTAAGCTGCTACATGTTGTTCTTATTATTATATTATGATTTTTATAATCAAAAGATGCATATTTCCAATAAATGTCTATTTTCATGATTTTTATGCATTATGACATACTCAGTACATGTTGTTGTACTAATTGCATGCTTTTATCTATCTCTATAGTGGTTGGTAGGAGATAAGCATTTGCGAAGTAAGACTTGGATAGTAGCATCATTCAAGTGAAGTTATAGTATGTCATCATTTGAATCGAGGGCATAGATGTCTTTTATTTCTCTTATTAATATAATGTAATAGATTTAGTAGTACTATATTTCTATTTTGTATGGGCCGTGTCCCATGTACTGTTGTATCTATGATTTGATGAAATCAGACTTTGTATCTACTATAACATTTATCTTAATGAGATTTTAAAGTCTATAAAAATGTTTGTGAAAAGTTTTAATTTCGAACTTCTTTTTAACTATGTGTATACGATTAACGATACGACATTACATGTATAAGACCTTTGAGAGGTGATGTATGCCTATTCAACTCCGAGAGTGCCATATCTTCTATGGTGTGGTTTCGGGATGTGACATTTTTTATTACAATGAGGATTTGTATGGTGCACTTATGGTGGCTTGGTTTATGTGTTTACCTTTGTGAAAGATGTGGCCTTGCCAACATTACTTTGTGAATTGTATTAGTATCATTTTTAGGACTTGTATGCAGGTTAAATGTGAAGCTTGTTTATGTTAAGTAATGTAATCATGTCAAACATGTTATGGATTGTATCAACATGTGGTTTGAAGCATGATAGACAATATGTGTTAATTGTGAAGGATAACAGTAAGGTGCCTTATAGTGATTGTATGATCTTTTGTGAAGGTTAACATGTTGTACTTTTAAATTGGTATGTATGACTAAGGTAGTCCTTGATGACTTCTTACATGTTTCTTGATAATGTAGTCTCTTTATTAGGCAGACCTAAGTCTCTCTTCTTGATGCATTAATGATATATGAATATGATATGGTAAAACCTCTTAGTCTTGTATGAATGAATGATGTGTGGCCCTGAACAAAGTTATAAGTTTAGTTTATGTGGAACCTTTGACAAGGAAGGTTAAGACAAGTTTAAAGTTGACAGCCATAATTATATACTTCTTGTATGAGTGATGGACATAGGAATGGTTGGCTGAAACGACATTGAATAATTAATAGGAATGTCATTAATGTATCCTCTTCGTTATTTAAAGGCATCCCTAGAGCCCTCTTGGGTAAGGTGAATGTAATCGGTTTATGAACTGTATATGGATCCCTTTCGTATAACTCTTTATTTTAAATACTCTATGAGAACAAAGTCTAGAATGAAGTGAGTATGGTATGGGACGTATATTTATTTGTATTATGAGAATAGACGACAAAGAAACCCATAATATTCATTAACCATGTTCCTACATGTGATGTGTCGAAGTTCTACAATTGGAAAGTAGAACACCCTCTATCGGAATAGGTTACCACTACGGACTCCTTTCTTAGATAATATGGTCTATGTCGGTTATTGCCTATTCTCATCATATGGGATACCTACTAGAGTTTGAGAAGTCTATGAATTTTAGGTGGTTGTATGGGATGCTACCTAGGCATTGCACCTTTAGGCTTTGAACATATTGGTTAGTAGTCCCCAGGTCTTCTCCAAGACCATTACATGAAAGTACTCTATTTGATGAATGAATCTTAATTAAGTAACAAAGTAATGACTTATGATAGGAAGTATGTGAATGAACGAATACCTAATCCAGAGTAACTATAAGAATTTCATAGCTAAAGTATGAATGGGGCATAAGGGATGGTCTCTTCATATCTTACCTACGGAGACCATGAGAATGACTGTTTTTTAAGAAAGATGGTTGATAAAGTAGGAGTTATCTACACATAGGAAGTCTTAAAGATTATTTAGGTAACCTTGAAGAGGGTGTATCAGGGTTCATTTCTTGAATTACATTAGTAAATCTTTTGATATCCTTAATGAGGAAAATGTCATATTGTGTGTTATGTATTTTGGTGTATTGTAAGTTTATGTTTCTATTTATAGGTAGTCATAAGTATCATTTAGGTGTTATTAGAGATGGTGTATTGATTATACAAGTGAGTCTTAGGATAGATTTTAGTGAGAAGGATGCATGCTGAATAAGCTCACTATAATATTTGAATTTCTTAACTATGAAGCTTAACATTGTTCATTGTAATATGTGCTATTTAACTGTAATGTTCGTAGAAATATGGTTAATTTTTATGTGATTTCTTATGTGTTTCTGAGGTGTTTAATGTTGTTCTATTGCTTATAGTATGTCGTTTTAATTAAAATCCATGAAAATCATGTTATTTACTGAATGTCCCTTTTTCATGGTTTTAGGATGGCTTCCATACTTAGTTAATCTAATGTTCTTACACATTCTATTACCTTTTTGACTAAAGTTTATGGTATTGGAAGTCTTGATATGCCATGGATAAAGGATAGGATTCTAAAGGTTGAATAAAAAAATTTATTAGTCCTCATCGATTCGAGGACAATATCCACATGTTCCTTTTATGTCTTAGTTTTTATTATATTTCTTGTATGGGATTAGTCCCAAGTGTTAAATACTCCAAAATATTGATGGTTCAATAAGACATTTTAAAAGATTAATTCTTTAACGAAACTCTTCAGCTTGCATATCGTTATTGAAAGATTTCTTCGTGTGTGAAAAATGCTTAAAATTAGCATTCATTTTAGAATATTTATTATTCAATGAATGATACGAGTAGCATTTGTGACACTTTTTTAGAGTCTCATATGTCATGTGGCGACTCAAGGATGCTCTAACTTGTAGGGCGTACTTGTGGATCGTTACAAAGTTGGTATTAGAGCATAAGGTTTGAGAGTGTCTTAGTTTTTCTCATAATAGACATTCGATAGAGTCTTGTTCATAATGTGAAGTGCGCCAAATTATTAATAGGAGGAAATGGGTGCTATTAAAAGTTTCACTTCTTCATTCTTCTAATTGTTTCCAAGAGCTTTGTATATGGAGTTTTTCCCTTGTCCCTTATCTCTTGGTTCCTTGAATGAGACCTTCGCTATGTTTTTATTGCGGGAGAGAAAAGATGATATGTGACTTCTTAGATTAGGTGTGAAAGATGGTGTCGATGACCATTGTTTTAGTTACCTTTTGAAGGGTAGTATAGTTGGAACGAATGGCAAGGTATAGTGTTAGAAAAATAAATGACTGGTTGTTTAGATATTTTTAAGTTGTGTATATCCAACCTTAGAAAGAAAGAAGGTGGGATTAAAAAGGGTAAATGTGAGTTTTTCCAGTTAGGGGGATTTAGTGATTAGATTGTTAGGACTTTCATATCCTTTGGCTTTCATGAACAAATATTTTTTAACTTTATTTTATGGATCCAGTTACAACTTGAGCAAATATTAAGGAGTTGAATTTAAATCTCAAAACTTATAAGGGAATTAAGTATTCCCTAAGAGTTAAGTTTCAAGTAAAGCAAAGAGCAAAGAGTGAGTGCATTTCTCAAAAGCTATAAGGTAAATAAGTATTTGCTAAGTGGCCAGTTTTAATGTTTGTAAAGACTAAAGAGTAAAGAGTGAAGTTGAAGTTCTTTTCTTCAAAGGTATAGGGGGAGTAAGTATCCCCAAAGAGATTTTGAAATGTTTTGACATTTACACAAGTAAGGATTCTATGTTTTCCTAAGAGCCTTCGAGCTAGTTTTCAGAAAGAGTTATAATTTTATAAAATGAAGCAAACAGGGAAACTATGAATTTCAAGAGAGATTTTCAAAGTTATGTTTGGAGGACTAATATCAAACCACAGAATCAATATGTTTTATAAACATAATAGTAAGTATATTTTTTGGAGTAGTATTGAGCACCTATGTGAGGATGTGAGTTCATATTAACTCAAATCTCCATGAAAACCTTGTAACCATCATGGGTAGAAAAAGGGTCATACTTTTAGATGAACCCTTCTCGCAGTTTACTAGTTGATCCATAAGCTAGTTTAGGTCTTATACTATCGTAGAATTACGATGGTTCTTTGCAGCTTGAGGTAAAATGTTGTATAATTTTTATAATTATTAAGTGATGGTCGTCGGTTAGAGAAACTCCAAAAGAAGTAGTAGCATGGTTCCTCAAGAGGTTCTGCTTAGTATTAATGGGGCTATGGGACTTCATTGATGCATTGCACTAGTAAACGTTGATAGGAAGAATGATATATTTTATATATTATTAAGATTATGAATTTACATCAGATTATTTTTTATTTTTGCATCCATCTTAGAGTCAATTGTATTTTTGCATACAATGAGTTGAAAACTATGTTATAAACAAGTTTTCTTTATATTTATCATGTCTTTAAACTACTATATAATGAAAAGAGTTAGTTATATCATCATAAATTCATGAGTTGAGCAGAGCCAAGGTAAGTTCTTTGTTACTCCTTTTCAAGCTTAAGTGTTGTTTAGCATTCCGACTCGGATACTTGTACATTCAATGTATTGATATCAGTTGGCCTGCATCGAATTATTATTAAAAAGCAGGTAACGAGGATCGATATCCAGAACATCGTTGATCTAGTTTAGAACTCCAGAGTCTATTGGTGAACCTTCTTTTATTCCTGATGACATCTTTATCATTCAAGTTGTTAATTTTATTGTTTTCAGTTGTTAGGATTATTGGGGGTTCTGTCCGAACATCCTCCTTATTTAATATGCTTCATAGAGAGATAGAGTTAATTTATTTAGTATTTTAATTTCATTTATAAATGATAAGACTTGAGTTTCCATTTTGGCTGAGTATTAAATTAAAGACATTCTCTTTGAGTTGTTTCATTAGTGCTTAAGTCTTTTGCTGAGTTAAGAAGTTCAGCACAAGGGTTCGTTTGGGGCCAGCAATAATCTTCGAGTGCTGGCCACGTCTAAAGTGTAGGCTTGGGGAGTGACATAAGGACAAAAGATAAGTAATAATCGCATTCTCATATGAATTTTCATAAAATAGTAGGACCATCACCTTAGCAACCTAAATGAATGCTTGCGCAATGCATAGTTGGCATCCCGTAATATAACTATACTAAGTATCAAATAATCACCTTAGTTACACATATAAACTTTAGATCCCATCATAATCCACAATCATACATAAATGAATAACCATGTCGATCACTTATATATATATATATATATAAGAAGAGTCATATCTTAACAACAACCTAATCAACGTATGTCATACTTTCATGTCTTACCATAGCATCATGGACCTACCCATAATTTCCTTCAAAGACTTACTTGTGTAATGTAAAAAGTGAAGTCCCATACCCCCACTCCTACTAAGTAGACTTATCAAGAAATCACACTTATGGTTCAAGATATATTCATTATCTTATTATATAAAGAGAATTTCCTTAGCTGACATAGACAATGTGAGCTACATGAAATCTAGTGTCATAAAAAGAAGGCGTCCTACTTGATTATGGTAGAACTGATCATATATAGCTATAACGTGGATCCACTAGCTAAGACCTATGTGGGCACATAATTATAGGATAGGAATATAACTTCTAGAAACATGACCTATTGAACTAGCGAGAGAGTGTCCATCTAATTAAAGAATATTTAGAAGACCCGACTAAACTAACAGGAATGTCTCTACAACATTTTCCATATTTGGTGGGTGCTAAGCATTATTCTCGAACTTATACATAGTTAAGGTGAATTGTAAATTCATATGTGAAAAAGTACATTTCCCTTCATTCAACCCAACTCATACATAGCTCATTGATTCAATATGGTGTGAACTATCTTTCACCATAGAATCATCATATAAATGATTAGATATCAAGATATTTTTTAATCATTAAATATATATTTACAACTCTTGAGATATGTGATAATGCAAAATAAATTATTTCTGTTGAAATGTTCTAATAACCTACTAATATTTACTTTTTTTTTCTTATATCAATCAATTCATGGAAAGGTTGTTAAACAACTTAGAAATATGAAATTATCTAGTACTTATATAAAAGAGAACCCTAGGCCCACCTACATCGCGGCACCACAAACAAGAATTTTCTTTAAAAATTATTTATTTCCAAAGCTAGTCTTTGTCTTTCATGATATGAATTGACTTTTATGAAAACTTGCTAATTTAATGAAGACTTACGACTTTCATCAAAAGTTGTGACTTTTATGAAATGTTGCAACTTTAATAAAGAGTTGCGACTTCTTTCAAAAGTTGCAACTTTTATGAAAAGTTGCAACTTTAATGAAGAGTTGCGACTTTTATGAATGGTTGTGAATTTTTCGAATGGTCACAACTTTTCCAAATAATTGTAACCTTTCTAATAAGACACATTAATATTTGTTCACGCTACTGTTTGTTGTCTATAAACAGAGGGATTTTATCTCATTGTAAAACAACAAAAGTTCTGATCTTCTTCTTCTACTTCCGCAAAATAAAATATTCGTATGTTTTGCTCTAGTTGAATGACTTACTAATACCATTGTTTTTTACCAATAACTTTGTTAATAAAATCGTTCCATCCTGAGAGAATGTCATTTTTAACCTTCTGATATTGGAGGTGGATATTTTTCTTAAGGGGACATTATACATTTAGTGGACTCAATTTTTTACTTTATATTCATTCTATTTTTACATATCTTGGTATGTTTTGTTTACACTCATTAATTAATCCATATGGTATTAATTGTTGCTTTTGAGTACATGTTTTAAACTCGGTTGTTTATGTTTCTGCAAAGTTATTGTCTCTGGTTATATTGAACATATACACATATAGTACGTATATTTACTATGCAAAAAATAATTATTGTACTCAGTTCCAAGAATTCGTGTTTTTATATTCTATATCAAATTTTATAATTTAAAAGTACTATATACAAACTTACATATTATCTTTTTTTACATAGATATGAACATTATCACTTATAAAATGAAGAAAATCATTTTGGAAGTTAAAAAATTATAATAATTTTCATGTTCAAGCGTGATTTCCTTTAGGATTATGTTAACAAATTTTTGAATTTTCTCCTCAGACATAAATCAGAATTGTATATCTATGCAACTTAAATATTTCGTTTTATTACGAAAAGTCTTTGTATATATATTTTTATTTTCTTCTATATTGTCCTTTTATTGTTGATTAAAGAACAAATGATTTATTATTTCGTAAATAATTTATTCATTAGAGGTTCTTGGATTATATGATAATAACAAATAATAAAATTCATGGGGGAATATTGCTTATATTTCTTAAGAACCAATTTTCCCATTATGTTTAATGTATGGATATTCATAAAAAATTATTTGGAAGTTCAATGCAATTATTATTTTTGACCACGAGAATCTTGGGCAAGTTACCTACTTTATAAGATAATTCATATTCTTATTTCATTTACCTTTTTAGATTAGATAAATGAAAGGATAAAAGTTTATGAAACCATTCATATCCTTACGTAATTAGTTTATCAAATCATTTATATCCTTACATGAGTTACCTTTTAAGGTTAGATAATATTAAGAATAAGAATTTATGAAATAATGCATAACCTTACTTAATTTACGTTTATAGGATAGATGAATTAAAGGATAAGAGTTTATGACAAATCTCATTCTCTCCAAACATCCATCAATTAAGAAACTTTTCATTTTCTTTTATAATTATGAATAAATTTTTTTATCATATATTTTTTAACTACAAAGCACCCCCAAACATTTTGGATATTAATAATACATTGGATTAAAAACAAGTTACATAATCATATTTTTCTAGACCTTCAGTGATTCTATCATTCTATAACATGTGAATCATATTTGTCTAGACCTTTAATGATTCTTTCATTCTAGATTCTATGAACTCAATGGTGTTAATTCATTGAGAAACTACACAGTTTGAAATGATATATATATATATATATATATATATATATATATATATATATATATATATATATATATATATATAATTTGCTTGAGAAATATTTATTTATGTTCAGCTTAACTATAATGTTCTTCAATTTATATTCACGTCTAATTAGAAGTTTCACTCTGATCCCACTCAAAACATATGATAAATATGCACTTTGTTATTTTGTTTTTTTATATATACTTAGTACCTTCATTGTTCTTATCATATACATATTATATGCAATTATTTTCATGTCATATAGATAAAAATTAACATTCTTAGTCTCAAAGTTTTAATTTATAGTTTGTATTTGGTGTGTCCTTTTTCAGGGACATGGTTTTGTTGAATCTCTCCTTATTTTGGATTTCTTTTATGACTAGTTTGACTCCTTACCCCACCATTCTTTTTTATTTATATTAGATATTTTATGCATCTACCCAGTTTCTTGAGTCGTGATGGAACATACGATAACCCAATAATAGGTAAGCCAATTTATACTCTAAAATACAAATAGTGAGTTTAAAGGTAGAACTAGACAAAATAACACGAATAATAAAAAATAAGACAAAAATAGAAAAAAACAATAAATTTATATATAACATAATCCCTTCTAGAACCTAAAAGTCATGGGTAGAGAGTTGTCTAATATGAAAATACAAAACCCAAAAGAGGACAACAAGAAGCAAACTCATAGGAAAAAGACTCTCTAAAAACATACACACACACACACATATACACACACACACATACAGAAGGAGACAATTTTCTCCATGATACCAAGTGCTCACCCTTGTGTCTGCACAAATAACATATAAGACCCCGAAGCTGACCTAGGTTTACTGGAGCCTAACATGTTGGTATTTATGTTATAAGGTCCTAAATATGTCAAATATATTGTATATAGGAAGTAGATAAAGTATAAGGGGTGTTGGAAGTCAAACGTCAAGGGACAACTAAGACGTTCGACGACTAAGTCACCTGAATGTCTAAAATATTGTTATATGTTTTTATGTGTGTTTCATGGTGTTTTTATGTTAATAATTGAGTTAATATTGCATTATTTAGTCAGCTCTTAAAGTTTTGAGAGATTTGGAGGTCAAACGACCAATAATGTCCAAGGCGTTCGAAAGATATGCCTTGAGTCTACCTTGTACGTTTAGGCAAGTTTCATCGAGTTTTACGTGTCCGTTTTAGATGAAAATAATGTGAGAGGTTTTAAAATTATAGACGATCGTATTTGGGTTGGAAAAGTCTGGGAAATTATCCCCAAGGACCATCTAAGGGTCCTTGAGGAAGGACTCAAAACTGTTTGTAAGGCAGTCCCAGGCAGATTCCAAACGATGGAGCAGTTCACAGCTCGTAGGCATGTTGATGCCCCGTTAAAGGGTGTGCTAGATGGGAACTTAACTATGGGAGGTAAAGGATGTTTGTCAGACATTTTAGCCAACGACGGAGAGCTGTGACGACCCTTTGTGGCTGTGATGCCCCGTCAAGGGCAGGCGCCGCAAACACCTTTGCTCCTACGCCACTTCTAAATTAAGTCATGGACAGTTATTTAAGGGTCATTTGGGTATTTTAATTCAGTATATAATGGGTAATCACATGGAAGACCTTATTCTTGCAAATCATAACCAAGAACACTTAGAAAATATACCAAAACCTCAACTGAAGTCCAACTTGAAGAGGCTGCTTGGTGAGGTGTTTTTTTGTCAAAATTCTTCATCAATGTGAATAATTAGCATACTTGAGGTATGACTTTTGATCCTTGAAACTCGTTCCATCAAGGAGCCCAACTCTCAACATGTTTTTCAATGTTTTCTAAAGTGAATTTTCCAATTTTATGATTCTACCATGGGTTCTTGCATAAATAATTTCTAAACATTGAATTATGAACTAATTGATATTATATTGATGATTTAAATCTAAATTACCTATGAACCCATGTAAATTTATGAACCCTTATTTTTTACTATAATGTGGGTTACTTGATATTAAGTTAATATTAATGAATTGTTATGTAGTTTCTTATGGGCTTTCTAATGATATAATATATCTAATATATCTTAGATTTTTAAACCTAAATTGAATTTATAAATATTTCATTGGATTTTATTATTTTTATTGAATTATTGGTTATGGTCATGGTAAGGGTCTTGTGATGATAAAATGGTTGATTTAGCATTGAATTGAAGTGTAGATAAGGGAGTAAAGGTATGCTGCCCGGTTTTCCTTATTTTGATATTATTTATACTTCGGTTCTATTGTGATTGGTATGGTCCACTTATGGTGGCGATGTTATGTGTTTTACTTGCAATTGACGTGGCCTTGTCGGTGTTACTTTATGCAATATTACGAGCATGACCTTATTGGCAAATACTTGAACTTATATGGATATTTGTGTAGTTGATTTGATGATGTGTGATCATATCTACATATATGTGAAAAGTATGTGTCAGACTATTGATACTATTTAGTTAATAAAGTTATGTTATGGCTATGTATTAAGTGTGTAGTCTTAGAGTTTATACATGGTTGTTCCTAAAATGGCTTCATGAGTCTAACAAGGATAGGTTTATAATTTTAAGGTAATGAATAGGATGAATACATAAGGTTAAGGGTCATTCCTAAGAGTCTAAAGGAATATAGCTAATTTATGTTAAATGGAGGTGTGTTGTATCTTGTTTAGGTAGACTTGAGTTCCTTACTTGATGCTTATGTGAATTTGTGATATCTTTATTTAGGAACCTAAAGGGTGTTAGTCTTGAATAAATGAATACAGGTGATACCTTTCATGATGATACGAAGTTCATTTATGTGGAACATTGATTTAAGGTAAAGGTTAAGATTGTTGAAGGGTAAGCCGTAATGGTATCCTTCAAAGTAAATGAGTGAAGGACTTAAGGTTGATTGGATCAAATGACATCATATCATACCTTAGGAAAGTCGTGGTGAGCTTCTTATCGCTGTAATGAGATATGCCCAAGACGACCTTGCTTTGGTTGGTTGAATGTAATTAGGTCATGAACTAGATACGAGACTTTTTTATATGAACCTTAATGAGAGTTGATCTATGACAACGAAGGCTAGCACCGAGTGAGTATGGTAATGAAATTTGTTCTAGTTAAGTATGAGACAAAAATACAAAGAATACCTTCATATTCATTAACCATGTGCCTACATGGGATGTGTCTAAGTTCCACCATTTTCAAGTAGAACAACCTCATCGGGGTAGGATAGAACACCAGAATCTATGTCTTGTTATCATGGTCTATGTCGGTTATTGCCTATTCTCATCATATCGAATACCTATTGGCATATGAGGAGTTTATGGAGTTTAGGTGGTGGTATGGGACACTATCTAAACATTGAACAATAGACTTTTAAGATGTTATGTGGAGTTCCTAGGTCTTCTCCAAGACCATTTTCTGAATGTTCTCTATGTGATGTATGAGTGTTAATGAACTAATGAAATAATGACTTATGTTAGTATGTAAATAGATGAGTACCTAATCTGAAATGACTTAAGGATTCCTTAGTTAAAGTGTGAAGAGGGAATAAGCGATGATCTCTTCATATCTTATCTTTGGAAGTCTTGAGGATGACTCTAGTTAGGGAAGTTGGTTGATTTGTGGACATGATCCATGCCTTCGGTAGTCTTAAGAACTATTTAGGTAATCTCGAAGAGGTCATTATAGATGTTATCTTCTTGATTTACTTAAGTAGGTATTTTTATATCCTTTGGGAAGATAATGTCATATCATCTTAGTTTTGGTGACTTAGTGAGAATGATTCTATCATAGGGAGTCTATAGGATCATTTAAGTGTGTGTGTAAGGGATTGTATGGGCGGTCGCTTCACAACTCACTCAAGTGAGACTTTGAGTTCACCTTTGATAGAAGAATCATACCTTGACGTTTATGATTGCTTTGTTAGTATGTATGTGACTCATTATAGGTAATCTTAAGGGTCATTTAGGCACATCTAGAGAGGGTGTATGAGCGGTCTCTCTTTGTGTGACTTAAGTGAATCATAGGATGACTTTAAGTGAGAAAATTGCAAGATAGAAGTATCTTATGTGTTTCTAATATTAATTGATGATGTTATTATGATTAAAATATGTTTTAAAAAATGAAAAGATGCATATTTTTAATAAAGTCCGTTTTCATGGATATTATGCATAAAGTCATACTTAGTACATGTGGTTGTACAAATTCCATACTTTTATCAATCTATATACTTCTTGGTAGGTGAGGAGCTTTGAGAAGTGAAGAGTTGGACTTAGAAGATCGTTCAAGAGAACTTGAAGTATGTCCTCACTTGACTCGAGGGCATATATGTCTTTTATGTTTTCATTAAAAGTACTGTAACAGAACAAGTATTTCTATATTCGCATTTTTAAGTGAGAGTCGTGTCCAAAGTATTCTTTTGTCTTAAGATGATGATATTGAGACGTAGTATTTCGTATTACTTTTACATGGAAGAGATTTTGAAGACTATATTATGTTTTGTGAAAAGTTTTAATTCCGCACTACTTTTCACTATGTATATGCAATGAATGATATGAAAGAGGCTTGTCTAAGAACTCTGGGAGTTTGACGACGCCGGTTGCACTCCAAGATTGTACCCTAACTTCAGGGTATGGTTTTGGGTTGTGACATAATCACCACTAGCTATTGGTACTAGGACCTGCATCACGAAACTTGTGTTGATCAACTGAGTAATACTAATTATAAGAATAACTCACAAGCACATAAATTTTATATCAAAGGGATAGAAACTGAATCTAAAGTAACTTTAAACATGTTGAACCAAAAAACTGAATTTACCATTGATCATGATAAATTTAAAAATAATGAGTAGAGTACAACATTTAGCCAACACATGTTCAAAGACATGAATTTTCTCTATTTTTAGGCTTCATACAAATAATCATATGCAAATCCTAGATCAAAGGTTAACTATCTATTGATAGGCCATGCACGAAAATAAGTGACATATGAAATACCTTGTTCTGACTAACATACATTGATTTCTCTTAGATTCAGTTGCTCAGACGTAGCTCCTCCTAAAAAAGTGGAGTACGTTCTCTACTTTATTTAAACTTAGATCCACATTTTTTTTGTTTAGGACATCAATGAATTCAACCATGTGAACCACCTAATTGCACCTGGTCCCCCTTGACACGACGTTCAATGCCATTTTCGCTTAGGATTAATAATCATATGAGTTGTCAACTTGTTGAAACTTGTTGAAACATTCAAAGAATTCCTTGAACCAACAAAATTTTTTGTGCTCCACTGTATTCATATCATCTAAATTTGTGTGGTCATAAAATTCATCATCACTAAAAGTATTATCTTCATCGCTTTCATCACTAGGCAAATCCAATAAATTAGATGATCCCATGTTATTGCACAATTCAATTTTTTGAACAATTGGATGACCAGAACAAACAATCCATTCATCATTTTGATTAGAGTTAAAGCACAAATCTGAAATACCAACATTTTTGTCATCAATCCTACTTATTTTGAGAGTAAAATTATACCTTGTTGATTCATTAAAAATCATTCTAACCATTTTATTTCTGTTGGATATCATATCACAATGAACTAAGTAAATATTAGAAAATCAAATGAAAAAGGAAAAGTGAGTTGAACTTGATTGTCTCGCTACTTTGTCTTTTATAACATTTTAGGTGCTACTTTTCCACAAAATCAGGGATAGTAAAAGATTATTAAATTTAACAAGCATGTTTTTTGTTATTACAATATAATAAGAATATTAATTATATTTAAATTGAATAAATAAATGAAAAATGATTTTTATAATATCTTTAAAAGGATTTCCACAAAAGTAAATATTCATATTTAGCCAATTTTCCTTTTCAGGTCATTTTAAAAGAAAATAAGAGTTTATGAATTCCTATATATTCTTATCTTATTTACCTTTTTAGGTTAAATAGAATAAAGGATAAGAGTTCATGATATTATCCATATATTTGTTTGATTAACCATTTTAGGTTAGAGATATCAATGAATAAGAATTTAGAAAATCACTCGTATCCTTATTTCATTTGCCTTTTTGGTTTAGATAAATGAAAGTACAAAAATTTATGATATATTTCATTTACTTAATTAATTTATTTAATCGTCCATATCATTATTTGATTTACATTTTTAAGGTCAGATATATTAAAGGATAAGATATTATGAAATCATCCATAATCTTACCTAATTTACCATTCTAGGTAAGATAAGGTAAAGGATATGTTTTTATGAAAAGTCTTATTACATCTAAACATTAAACAATTATGAAAATAATCATATTTGTTATAATTATGAATAATTTTTTCTAAAACATATTTTATTGCTAAAAAAAACACTCCCAAAAATCTTGAATATTAATATTAAGTTGGGTTAAAAAAAATTCATATGAGTTTTGACTCATATTTGCCTTGAGCTTCAGTGATTTGTTTTTATTCTAGAGTCTCATGCGCACAATGGGGTATATACGTTGAGAAACTCTCAAGTTAGACATGATATTATTTAGGTATTTTTACAATTCTATCATATATATAATCATGTAAATAGCCCTAAATATAATTTTAGACAACATAATTTTCACATATGCATCTTCTACAAATATGATTTCTCTCTTACTCAAGGAAGAAGTGAGAGCGAGGGTTTGGATTCAATGTGTTTTGTTCATCGAATTTATTGGGATCTTAGTAAAGGTACGGTGATCCTTCATCTAGCGTTAGATTTCTTCCTAGAGTCCATTCAAGGTATATTTTCAAAGTGTTCAAGTTCATGAGAAACCTAGGGTTTATTCAATCTCAAGTGTTATTTCTTCAAACCATTTCAAATGGGTATTCATGTAAAATTATGATTGTATTGGTGTTTAATGGATAATTTATGATGAAAATATTCTATGAACTCATTATTTTATCTGAATTCCTAAATTGAGTCCTTTTGAAGTGGGTTTGTGTATTATGAAAGCTTATTATTTGAATATGCCTAATTGTTTTGGGTTATTGAATTTTGTCATTCTCTATGCCTTAATTATGGTAAATTGCTGGTGTGTTTATGATTTGAGATTCATGGCCATGAAGGCAAGTTATTACAAAATTATATGTTGAAGTAGAAT
Organism: Solanum lycopersicum; assembly: GCF_036512215.1. Taxonomy (NCBI): domain Eukaryota; kingdom Viridiplantae; phylum Streptophyta; class Magnoliopsida; order Solanales; family Solanaceae; genus Solanum; species Solanum lycopersicum. The sequence goes on along the minus strand of NC_090807.1, from coordinate 39,187,378 downwards.
GTGTTTGATTATATATTAATCCACTTGAAAGGTGGATCTGTTTACTTACTAAGTATGTAAATTTGAATTCAATGAAGTAAAGGTTATCATGTATTAAAGGTAGTTATGTGATTATTGTATAATGTATATATCTTGAATCATGTCTTAGTATCTTGAATTGGTTGGCCTAATGTTGGTATACTTCCACGAATGAATAATGAGATATTCAAGATTATTTCTTGAACCGGTAGACCTACTGTGTGTATCCCTTCATGATGAGTCTAGGACCCAATACAATGTTTAACATTGAAACAGTAGAGCTAATGGTTGTGACTTGTGTGAAATAATGAAACTTGAAATGGTACACCTAAGGACATTCAACGAAAGTCAATGATCTATCCTTTTAATGTGACTTGGGTTGGTAGGCCTAATATTGGTGTCTCTCTCAAGTGCGATAATGTAATCTAATGAAACTACTCTATGGAAATGTAGGCTAAGCACAGAAAGGATAAGGTAAGATGGATGTTCTCCCTACGTTAGGTCATAATCAATGAATATCTTACTTATCTCTTAAAAAGGTGCCTTCATAGGTATAGCTAGTGGATCCACTTAAGCTAAAGTTTATGGTCTTACCTTCGGCAGTAGACCACATTTTTAAGGTGTGGGTTTCTATGAAAGCAGATACCATGATTTAGTTCTCGTGGTATATGTCAGATAAATGCTTATTCCCATCATGTGAGATGTGCATAATGGTTTCTTGAGAGGTTATATGATGTATGGCTTGTAGTATGGAATGTCAGTCATGCATTCCACGAGTAGGGTTTAAGAAGGTCATAGTGAGCTTGCTAATTCTTAATGGATAATGTATGAAAGTCAACTAAATAATGTAATTGAAGTATTTTGAATCTCAAGTGCTTAATGTCATATGCATGACATGGGTTATAGTGTGAAATATTTTCCATTATAATTGATTGTATATTGTTATGTCTCTTTTGCATCGATATGGTGTAAAGGTGAAAAGGGAAGTATATTAATTTCACTTTTGGTGACGTTTTTATGTGGTGACTTGGTGTGGATTGTGGTATGGGTCTCCATCCATGCATTGCACAAAGTATATCATGAAAATTACATAAGGTGAAGGTCTAAGGAGAAGGTAATGGATTATATGAAATATTTTCTAAATGTGATGTTATGACTGTATGATGATTATATTTGCATTTTATGTCTCTTATGCTATTGTTCATGGTAGTTCAAAAAGTTCCATAACACATAGTTTCTAGCCAAAATGTCCCTTTGAAAGAATCTTTTTGCATTGTCATCGTACTTAGTACATTTGTGTGTGCTAACCCATATTTCTCTTATTTTTACTACAAGTTTAGGTTCCAGCAACAGATTGCTTCCAGGGAGATTGAAGTGCTTGGATTTCAATTGCTCAAAGTCTAGAGTTGTACATCCTCATATGTTGAGGAACATCAATTTGATATAATCAAGAGACGCACAACACAACAAGAAGCTAGAAGAAATTGTAAGATTCATTATGTCATAAGACTCACATCCTTCATTCTAAATAGCAAAAACTCATTTTATATTCCTTATAATGCTCATATAAGTCATCTATAACCACATTAAAAAATATTCTAACAAAGAATGAATTAGTCAAATTTTGAAAAATGTTACAGTGAACTGCCAATGCTACAATGAACATGCTTCAAAAATCTAAGAACTTACCAGCATTCTCATCATCATTCGGATTTGTCCTCTTGCCTGGAGTGCAAAGAAATGATCCTTCCCCTTTGGAGCATCATTGCCCGGAACACTTGGAGTAACTTGTTTACCCTCTTTTCGAATAGAAGCAAAACATTAGGACAATCCCTCCGTTATTTCCATCTTTACCACATCCAAAACAACTCCCGTTGCCCAATGCACACTCTCCATAATTATTTTTTCCACAAGTAGCATAAGTAGTCTTACCACCTTGAGAACCACTACCCTTCTCAAGTTTTACCTTATGAGCACTAGGTCCATCTTGAGTTTGATCCCTCTTTTTAAACCTAGGTTGAATTTGATCACTTGATCCACTCCTTTTAAGTTTCTAGAAATTCTACCAAGTTTAGACTCCTCAATGTATTGAGCATACACCATGAGTCTAGCTAGGGTCATATCATCATGTAGCATGACCGTACGACATTCTTCTTTCATAAGGTCAGCAACACCAGTCACAAACCTACTCAACTCATCTCTAGGGTTAGAGACCATGAATGGAGAAAATCCAGACAACCTAGAGAACTTCAAAGAGTATTCATCGACAATCATACTACCTTGCTTGATATTGATAAAATCTTCAACCTTCACCTCCCTCCTCTCACGGGGAAAGTAACTTTCTAGAAAAGGTTCTTTAAATTCTTCCCACTCAATAGGACCTGACTTAACTGACATATTATCCTTCAATTGTGTGTACCACAATTGAGAAACCTCCCTCAATTGATACGAAACTAACTCCGCCTTATTACTAGAAGTCACCCCCATGGCACTCAACACCTTGTACACTCAATCTAGTAACTCTTGGGGATACTCTCCCACCTTAGAGCCAAGGAAGATAGGAGGATTCATCCTCACAAAATCTCTTAATCTAGATGTCATAGTGCTCTCCAGAACGTTCATTCTAGGCCCAATACCCATGTTCACATGGTTAGTCAAAGCTCGGGCTAAAGTAAGTAAAGCCTCTCGAAATTCTCCACTAGTCATCTCCGAAGGATCCACTGGAACATCATTACCTCCACCTACAATATGGACTTGATCACCTTGAGTATCTTGAGGAACTTGCTCAACTTTCTCAACTTAATGAGGAATCTTCTAATTCTCCCTTCCTTTTCCAACTATCTAGCTGCCATCCTTCTAGTATTCATGTTCTATAAACACAAGGAAAACCATAAGAAAAGAATACTCATAAGTCTTACTCTACGATACTACATAGGAGTAGAAAATAAGGGAAAATCTATCGTCCTATAGCCTCTCACCCATAGATGTATCACGACTCACATAGATGGTCAAGACTCTACTAGACGTTACTTGATGACACTTTTGGATTACTACAACCACTTTCATAACCTATGCTCTAATACCACATTTTTCACAACCCGAGATCACACCTTAGAAGATAGGGACAATATTGGTCCATGTCACGGTGTATATGACCTCTCAAGTTCTTAATATTATATGCATTTTATACTTGAGGGTTATATTGTGAGTTATATTCCCCTGTCATGCCTTGTAAATTGTTATGTCTCTTTTGCATAAATATGGTGTAAAGGTGAAAAGGGAAGAACATTAAGTTCACTTTTTGTGATCTTAATGTGGTACCTTAGTGTGGATTGTGTAATGGGACACTATCCATGCATTTCACAACTTTTAGCATGAGGGTTATGTTAGGTGAAGGTCTAAGGTGAAGGCAATGGTTTACCTGGAATATTGTCTAAATATGATGTTATGGCTGTATGATGATTATACTTGTATTGTATGTCTCACATGCTATTTTTCATGATATTTCAAAAACTGGCATAATTCATGGTTTTTAACAAAAATATCCCTTTCAAAACATGTTTCCATGGTCGTCATATTTAGTACATTTTTATGTGCTAACCCGTATTTATCTTATTTTTGCTACAAGTTTAGGTAGCAGGAAGTGATTACTTCCAAGTAGATTAGAGTGCTTAGATTGCTATTCCTCCAAGTCCAGAGTGGTACATCCGCATATGTCGAGTATAAGTGTCTTTGGAAGTCTCTTTCCTTTTATTCATATAATAGACAATCCTAGTCTTTTATATTGTAAAGGGTCGTGTCCTTACTTTAGTTCAAGTATATTGTTAAGATGACTATGTGAGACTTAGACTTCCATTGTGTCTTTTGAAAGATTTTAATGAAGTACTTTGAAAGTTCTAATCTAAATGACTTTTAATTCCGCACCTTTTTTCCTATATTCCGTATATCAAATCTTATAAATACTATGAAGCTTTTATGAGACCCTATAAAACGAGTACGTCGTATTGCATTTGGGGCCTAAACAAGGGTCGTGACACTATGGTTTTGCTGTCCGAGGTCATTATCTCTATCTAGAGAGTGATGTTTTGTGTTCGAGGACCACATTCTTTCAATGTGGTTTTAAGGCGTAGTTGACTTCTTTGGTACTTGGATTCGAGTATCTTAATGTTTTGATGTTAGATATTCTATGTACATATAAGGCTTATGGAGGTCCATTTGGGTTTTATATAAACTTGGGCACGAGTGTACTCTCTAGAATTATAGAGTCCAATTAGGTTTACTTTAAATGCACTTAGATTGACTTTGTTATACTCATGTGCCTTCTTTATTTCCCACGCATACCTTTGTTTGTGTAAAATTCTATGTTTTTCTTATTGTCTTTACCTTTTTTACTCAATCGGCCTATCATGCCTACTAAATACCTTGCTTTGGTACTTATGTTGCACTATACATCCTTTTTGTTATACAAATCCTATTACTAGCTACAAGTTGTGATCAGTCCTTCCATCTTTTATATCTTGTAAATCTCTTGAAGAGACCTCTCCAATGCATAATAAAGAATGACATCCTCCATCTCATAAATATCTACTAGTATCTCAACAATCCCGTTCTTCTCACCTCTCAACTTATCCTCATATGTTTCCTCGTCAAACTCCTCCTCGGCCCTGTCACTCTCAGGCACAGAAGTTGCACTTCACTAGGCATATTGGGCGCACTTGGAAGGGGAGCCTCGTCTCAATGTGTGGAGATGTCCACAATGTTTGTTTGGACAACAACTTTCCTCAAAGTAGCCACCTCCGCCCTCAGGGTATTTACATTAGTAGAAATACCCCTAACCTTACCTTGAGCTCCAACCCTCACATTTATATCAGTGAACTTCAAAGCATGATTCGCTACGGTCCCCTCACAGTTTCTTAGTCTATCAATCACATGTGCCAATTCTTATTGAATGGCCTGATCAATGAGTAGGGAAAAGTCCTTGTAAACCTGGTTACCTCACATATTAGTGGACTGAGCAAGGATACTCATTTTATATATCAAAGACCGAGTCAATGGGAAATGGGATGCATGAGAATGGAAAGGTATCACAATAATGGTTGTAATAGTAGAAGGTTGTACAACTGCAACAAAAACTGAGAAAACAATAATAAATGTGTTGAAAAACCTGCCTGCTCCATAGAAGGAGAAGGAATTTTGGTCATAATTTCTACAGTAGTAAAGTCAACCACTAGAGTGGACTCTGGTGGTGGTGGTTTCTTCGGGCTGCATCATCTCTCAAATACTCAGTCTGAATCCTCTAAATTTCAATGGAGGAGACTAACGTAAGGTTGAAATCTGTTTTCCTTTGAAAGGCTGAGTTATGATCACCGGGAGAGTTGTCTGCTCATGTTCTTCTTGAAGTAATATATCCTTCATAATTATTTTTCCCTCTTTTACTTCTCAATAATATAACCCACTAACACATCCTTTAGATGCTGAATTTTACAGTTATTAGACCAATAAACCCGTAAAATTATCTCGCCACTTTGTTCATATATTTCTTTTCTATCTTGGAACCATCAGTCATCTATGAAGGTTCAAACCAACTAGATATTATATGCTCCAACCACTCTTTTAGTGTATCTAATATCCTTTTTCATTCGAGTCATGCACTAATTAGTATCATTATCCAGTGTACCAATATTGCGTTAATTTTAGTGTCATGACACTTCACTGTCGTACCCCTCACTTCTATTTCATTGAACGTCTTCTTGACATACTTTCTTTATTCTTTCTCATTAATTCCTTGGCATATGTATTATTAAACTCTTGTATTAATCTAGGTTTATATGGTTGCCTTACTTTTGTGAACTCATCCAACTTGTGAAAACTTGATTGTAATCCATAATGTTGGACACTAACTGATAACTCTATAATTCAAGAGTTATCCTTGGTTTTATTCATACACGAGAAACAATAATTTACATATTTTAGGGGCGATAACAACTTTTATTGAAATTCCATATTCTTTTAGAAATATGAGTTCTCTATTTCTTACCCCCGGGTCTGAGGATTAGAATGTTGTGTCTTGGAAACCTCAGAATAGTTGTTCATTAAGAATCTAGTTTTTCTAAGGAAGAGAAGGAGATGATACTCTTTTAGATTCAACCTCTTTGTATTTTCTCTTTCTATAACATACAAATAATACAATGAAATAATGAATTTTTGAAGGTTAGATGAATTAAAACATATATTGAAACATGCATAAAAAATAACAGTGAAGCTCTCCTAACAGGAAGGTAATGTTACAATCAAGATCGGCGAGATTCAGTGAGGTCATAAATTAGATAATATCAATTTTTCAAATCTCAGGAACAAAATTCTAGGTAAGTTTCAACTCAATTATTTGTTGAGCTTGTTTCGGCGAACTAAGTAAAATCCATCAAAACTTACACTACAAAAGGGAAAGTGACAAGAACCAAGGGTAATATTCTCTTCCGCTTGGTGATTCACCAAGTGGGTGTGATGGACTAATACAGGCCCCTCGAATGGCACAATACCCAAGATTATGTGCATATTAATGAAGACGATCCAGGTCTTACTCTACCATTGTCCTTACTCCCTTGGTAAAGTAATAGAAGCTCGTCGAATAGGAAGTTTCATCCAACTAAATATTCATAGAAAAACTGACACACAATAAATACTAATTTCCCCTAATATGACGATTTACTTATATGCTTCTCTACCCATGTGTACTTAGATTTTCCAAATTTATCATTAAGAATTGCACTACTTGATTATTTTCAAGTAAGAAAGTAGACATCCTGTATATTATTGGTCAAAATGATGCAATTAGGAAGACTGATCTACTTAAACATCCCTCACATAAAATTAGATTTAAGCCCAACAACTTAACCAATAAAATTCAATAATGTAACCAACAAAATCATGATTCATCAATTGGACAAGCATTATAGTTAAAATCACAGAGGCACAATTCAGTCTCAATAATATGATGCTACCTATTGCAACCAAGCTCTCAAACTAACATAAAAGTCTCAAGCCCACACACTATTTGATTTATAAATGTGAAAATAATAACAAGAGGTCGAAACACCAACTGTAAAACTGAAAATAATCAAGAAATAACAGGATCGAGGTTGGGCTGACACGAACTTATACCAAATGCACTCCTAGCCCTTTTAATATGTTTATACGAGGCTCACAAACACTCGAAATGCAACAATGCAAGGGACATTTATTAAATAAGCTCTCACATTTCAAATATATAGAATTTTAAAAGACCATTGTCTTTTTTATGTTAGGACCGTTAGGAAATCCTAATTAATGTCATCGTACCTGTTTGGAAGATTTCCAACTAGAGCTTAAGATCTTTGAACTTTCCTAAATGAAAAGAAAAATAGAAGGATTTTTTAGAGGACCCAATGGATATCACTTAGTGCACTTCGGTGAGTCGCTTGTTGGAATTTTGATCGCCGATCTTGAAATTACACTTCTCTATGTGGGAAGAGTTTTCAATAGTTGTTCTATAGGATTACCTCCGCTCCGGGTTTTTCTTTACTATAAGGCTGAATTTGTTATTGGTGTGTTGTTATGCAAAATGGGATATTTATTGCTTATTCTTCAAGAAAACATAAGATTCACAAAGATTACTATCCTGCCCATGATTTTCAATTAGAAGAGGTTGTTTTTGTTTTAACGATTTGGAGGAAATATTTGTAAGGTTTCCATGTTAATGATTTACTGACCACAAAAGTTAGCACTATGTGTTCAAGCAAAAGGATTAAAATATCAACCGAAGGAGGTGGATTTAGTTGCTAAAGGGTTATGATCTTAGTGTCCACTATCACCTAGTAAGAGCATTGTAGCAGCAATTTTCTTAGTCAGCTATCGATGGGTAATGTAGTAAATTTTGGAGGAAGACAACAATAAGGATTTGGTACATGAAGTTCATAGATTTGCCTTATTGGGTGTTCGTTTGGTTAATTCTAATGAAGGTGGAATCGTTATTCATAATAGTTCAAAATAATCTTTTTGGTGAATTTAAAGCTAAGAAAAAGTCTTGATTCGATTTTGGTTTAGTTGAAGGATGTGGTTTGTCCTCGAAGCATGAGGACTTACCAAACATCAAGAATAGATCAATTCACCTAGTAGTCACTAAACTAAGCACCCAGAATAGTAGACCCCACATTTCGGAATAAGGAATGGAGGAGTATGCATTAGGACAAAACAATGTACCAAGTATGATAGCCATACATAAACATTTAAATCATGCAAAAAGGGACATCTTATTTCATGACATGTAAATGACAAAGTTACACATCATATAAAAGATTTAAGAAACATATCATAAAAAAATCATGGTCAATGAAAGTTAACTTCATCTTTTAAACCCTTGAAACCCGTAAGCGATATTTCTTGAAGTAACCTTAGCTCATTATTACTTGATGAGAATCAACCTTAATCGACATGAGACCATAATTGCTATAACATGATCCCCAATGTTTCCTAAACAAAATAGTGTTTTCCTACTTGCAAAGGTTGAACACTGAACATCTAGATTAAGTGAATCCACTAACTATTCAATCTATGGTGAATCATAGTTATGGGATAAAGAGATTGCTACTACAAACTCGGCCTCTGCTAACGTATGGGCTTCACTATCAGGAGATCATTTTGGATACCTTATCACTACTGACGTGAGAGCTGCTTCCATCTCATATTCAATATCCACTTACTGCTAAGTATGAATCCCACGTAATAGTTATTAAGCCTTGACTTATATTATAATCCATTGAAATATTCCATTGGACAACAACACAAAGTTAATTTCATTAGGATATCTCCTTAGACCATGCATGATAAAACCTTTCACCATCCATGATCCTTTTATTATTGCTTTTGATCTTTTGTTCAATTAGTGAGAAAGACTTTCAATATAATAATTATTTGTATCTGAGAAAGCCTTTCACATGATGTAAATTATGTGTTTGTGAAAATGTCATTTTAACAAAACAATAATATCATCATCATTGGTACTTTACTCTCGAAGCACCCTTAGAACATTTGCATATATTTCATAAGTCTATAATTTACCTATTGCAGTCAAAACTCACTTTCAATCATAAAAACATAGAAAACATGGGTTAGATATGGATTTCATCATAAATTCCTATAAAACATGCAATACATGCTTACATTCATAGAACTCTTCCTGGAAGATCCAAATCTAACATCATATGATTAATTACTGAAAAACATGGCGGAAACATGAGTTCATGGGAAAAATCATTATAAAACCATTATAATTTATCTATTCATCCTTGATTTCATAAAAATCTTCTTTCATAATCCAAACCCACATTATATCATCATAATTGAACAAATGGAATCTAAATGGAATCATTGATAACTATCATAAGGACCATAGTAATTCATCAATTCGTGCGTAAGATATCATAATTCAATAATTTAAATCTACACTTACGAGATCCCATAATGATTTAATAAAACCCTAACTCTATTGGAGAATTTTAATCTTTAAACTTGAGGAATTTGGGAACTCCATCGACGAAAGCTATCATACCGCAAAAGCATAAAGCTTAACTTCAATGGTAAAATTGAGGGTTGACCTTCATCCTAGATTGAATCCTATATTCTTCTTCATGTTTCTAGTGAGACAAAAGGATCTTAATTTCTTTTTTAAATCTAAGTGAATGAACTTAGTTTGAGTGATTTGGGTGATTTAGAATAATCATATAGGGCTTTGTGTAGAAGGTAAAATGATTTAGTATTGACTTAAAACAATTGAGGGAAAAAACAAAATGTCCCTGACTAGAAAAACGACGATAAGGAATTATGGATGTCAAAATTTTCTACATCATCATGACAGTTTGTCAAACATATCGTGAAGAATTTCTTTCTGAAAGTTCTTCACTATTTCGGGCATTACTTTTTACACTGAGATGTTAATTGAGAAAACTTGGTGGTGTTAGAAAGTGGACTCAGAGTCCTTTAATTTGATAGGTCATGAGACAAATATTTAATTTTGAACAAAAATATAGGAGTATTTGAAGTTTAATATACATTCTATGTCTAATGAAAATCCCTTCATGTGAGACTCGACGAGCCTTGGTGTAATAACCCTGAATTTCTAGTAAGAACAAGCTATAATTTAATGGAAGCTAATATGTGACTTTAGATCCTCACATGTTATTTTATTGTTGGAAACTTGTTGAAATAATGAAAATGGATATTTAAGTTTGTTTGGAGATTTTAGAAGTAAATCATTAAGAAGCGACCATGATGTCCGAAAACTAGTAAGTTGAACTAATGAGATGAACTAGTCTGTTTAATGGTCTTGTAATTGACCTTTGGAGTGTTGTATAAAGGTTAAAATCAAGGTATATTTTTACTACACTTATAAATACATAATTAGGTTTATAAATTAAAAAATACGACCCACAATGACCACCCAAGTGGTTGTTGATGGGAACCCTAAAGCAGTCCCCAAAACTGCCAAATGGAGTGACTTACGGTGTGGAGATACTCTGAGTAAGTCCATCTACGGACCGTAGGTCATGGGCGTAGGTTAAAAATTCAAGTTTATACAATTTTTTACCCCTATACTTTAACCACGGAGGCCACCTACGTCCAGTAAGGGGACGTACAGTCCATAGGTAACCCCTCGTAGGTGCTGCCAATTATAAAGAAATCTAGTTTAAGTTAGGAGTTGGTAGTTGGGTTCATTATTAATTAGGGGCTAGTTTTTTCGTTTAATAGTCTATTTAACCACCTATATAATTTTCAATAAACCATAAACTAACCATTATAAATAACTCATCTAACGACCCCTAAACTCTCTCCAAATATTCCCTTTCTAGAGTTGAAGAAGAAGAAGAGAAGAAGGAAGGCAGCAACTACGTCGAGTATCCACCACTGATTGAATCTTATTCTAAGGCATTGATCAAACGTATGTGAAGTTTCATCATCCATGGGTTCTCCACCTATGGAGCCCCCATAGTTTCCCCCAATTATGAATCTGAACTCGAATCTAGCTATGGTTGTGATTGCATTGAGGGTACAAATTGATTGTAACTCCAATCTAGTGGATAGAATTCAATTATGTTTCAATTATGCGTGTGATTAATACATGACGTTTTCATGTGATTTCCTTTATTATCCATAATCTAAGTTTATGAAGGTGATCATTGTGGGTTTAGGCCATTAGTGGCAAGGTTGATGGTTCTAAATTGATCTTTTTAATTCAATTTTCTTAAATTCTAATTGATCATAGTTAGAATCATCTTAGTGTGAATTGGACTAGGTTTTATTCAATAGGAAGGATCTTGACTTGTAAAGTTGGAATATGACCTTTATGATTAAAAATGACTAGAATTACTTTCTAATGATCAAGATGATTATATAGCTTGTAATTTAGACATGGATCATGATATAGTGAAGTTACTATTGAAAATAAGGTTTGTATCCATTACTGTTAGGCATTCGGTAGTTAAGTAAATTTGAGGTGATCTTGATTGAGTATTTTGTTCCTCTTATACACTTAGACATGAACAATCGAGGAGAATCAAGTTATCTCACATAGAAGGATTCTAGGTGAATTACCAACCTAAAATGAATGAAATCATGTTAGACTAGACAAGCTTTAAGTTGTGATATATGACCCTTTAATGTATAGCTTGACTTGAAAAGACGCAACCAAGGTAGGATAGCTTGAAGTTGAGGCTTATTTTTCCTTCATGTATAGCTTGGCTTAGTAGAATGAGACAACGGTTCATAGCTTTGTTGGGAGGATCAATAATCTTCTAAGGGATAGCTTTACATTGCGTTCTAGAATGCATGTCCTGGTAGCATGACTTAGTAGTAGTCATGGTAGCTTAGGATTAAGGATTTATACTCTCCTATAGTTGCATGAAATAGAATTGTTAGAGTTCAGTCATGGTAGCTTCACTTGGTCTGGCCAAGACAATTTCATGATAGCTTTGGGATAGAAGACTTATACTCTCTTAATTTTATTTTCAGTTGCATGCAAGGTGCATTTCACAAAATATCTTGAGTTAGGTTACTCATGGTAGCTTGGAATTGAGGACTCATACTCTCCTAAGGATAGATTATGGTTAAGAAGCATACTCCCCTATGGATAACTTGCATTTGTATTCTAGTACACTTGTAAGCATAGTATGACTTAGTTGTTTTAGAACTATTTCATGGTAGATAGGAAATGAAATATGTATATTTCTTAGAATAGCTTGAATGTGCATAATAATGTTTCTTCCAAGGTAGTTATCTTAGCTTAACCTATGTGCGTTAGAAAAGAAGATAGAATGGTATAGGCTATTAGAAGGTTATTCCTTGGTAGAATTGAAAAGGGTAAATTGAATAGAGGATTAGACCCCAAATAGTGAACTTCATGATAGTATAAAGAAGAACTTAATGGGCGTACAAGTATGGGATGTTGTCCATACATGGTAGAAGTATACTTGAGGCTAGTTGTGAAGGGTTCCCTTATGTAGTATGACTTAGCTTTTGTTGTTGCAATGATTTTCTTCCAAGACATGGTTAGCTAAGGTGGTAGATACCTTGTCTTATAAAGTAAGCTTTTCAGTCAGAGCATTCGAGGGTGAGTAAGACTATGATTAATTCAAGTTTATGCGTAGTGTCAAGGGTAGTATGGGATTTCCTTTATACATTTCATAAATGTGTCTTAGGGCTACTTAGAAATATGGTGCCCTTATGGTAGAAACACTTATGATAAAACCGTTCTCTTAGACTATGAGGTAGGGTTGACCAAGTGTCTATTCATTCTTGTATGGTTATGATGTACCTCTTATGATCATTAACTATATCTTATGATTACTTATGTTCATATGAAGCTTATGGTATGATTATCACGATTATGTTATAACCATGTTATTGTTTCTTCTGCTTATGTTGACTAACCATTTGAGATACTCTTATGATGTTGTTCTCGATTTCATACTACTCTTATGATGTTGTTCTAGATTTCGTACTTATTACCTTTGTACTAACGTATTTACCTACATTCTAACCAAATGTATGGTTGGAGCTTTGAGTTGCTATTGGAGGGTAGAATTTCAAAGATATATATGATTGAAGATCTTGGTGAGTCCTCATAGAATCGAGGACAACATCCAATTATATTATCCCGTTTACTTTTATGTTAATGAGATTGTATGGGATGCATACCAAAGACTATTATTCATGTCCAGTTATATTGTTTGAGACAAAAGTGCTAGAAAAAACTCCTGTTTGGGATTTATGAAAATGACTTTGATTGTATCTCTTAATGTTTTAAATTCATCCATATTTTCTATAGTCTTAGGTTATGAATATTCCAAGGGCTTGTATGAGACCCCTTCAGGGTCAATTACACCATATTATTACTAGGGAGTGCTCTAGGATCGTGAGAAACTTAGTATAAGAGCATAAGTTTTGGGAAATTTTAGGATTTATCAAACCATATCTAAATTGAGTGTTGTTCACAAGTGTGAATCGCAACATATTTCATGACTAGGAAGCTATTGGAAGCTTAGGAACAATCTCACATCTTCATTCTCTTAATCGTACCATAGAGGATTTAGCTTTACTAGGTCTTTCTCTTAATATTTCCCAGTGATTTTCAAGCTATGTAAAATACTAGAGCTAAAACTAGAAGAGCTAAGGAAGGTGAAGGGGAATAAGAGATTCATCCCCAATTTCAAAAGCAAGATCCACCTCATGATCAACAACAAGTACCTCCACAAGTGCCAAGTGATTCTCCAAATGGGAATTCTACTCCTGGTGAACTTAGGGCTTCTATAAAAATATTGGCTCTAGTAATGGCGGCATAAGACGATCGAGAGGTGATTTCTCCAGCAAACCCTATAGGAGGAAAGGGTGCTTCTTGGGTGAGAGAGTTCTTGAGAATGAACCCCCCAGAGTTCTATGGATCAAAGGTTGAGAAATATACAAATGGGTTCATGGATGAGGTTTATAAAGTGCTTCCAATCATGGGAATGCCATCCATTGAAAAGGTAGAACTATCCACCTATACATTGAAAGATGTTGTCAAAATATCATACGAGCGATGAAAAGATAGTAGGCCGATAAGATAGGGTCCTATAGAGTGCGAAGCTTTTAAGTTGGAATTTGTACATAGGTTTTTACCCCGGGAGTTTAGGGAAACCAAATTGGGAGAATTCATCAGCCTCAAGAAAGGTAATATGAGTGTTAAGGATCACTCTTTTATATTCTCTCTTTTCCTAGATATGCTCAATGATTGGTATTTAGTTCAAAGGATTTGATGAATAGGTTTATGTCGGGAGTGTCCAAGATGGTTTAGGAAGAATGTCGTGTAGAAATTCAACATGATAACATGGATATCCATGTCTTATTCTATTTGATTAACAAAAAGAGGAGTTAAAAATCAAGAAAAAGAAGCCTAAAGAAAAGAAGAGGTCTAGGTTGGAAGGTGATGAGCCTTTTGATGATGGGTCCGATGGACATAGTCAGTTAAGGTATAGACAAATGTTTTATGGACAAGGTTTTTCAAATGATCATCATCATAGGTAGGAGAGGGTCTCTACTCCAAGGACACAAGGGATGAGTAATGAGTCCTTACGCCCCCCTTTGTGCTAGGTGTTGTAAGAGGTATGAGGGTAAGTGCTTGGCTGATACAGAGGGTTACCTTTGTTGTGGTGAAAGTTGCCACATGATGAAAGATTGCCCAAGGCTAAGGTCACAAATAGAAAAGGTAAGCAAGTTGTCTCTATTAGTGGGTGTGGATCCTCTAAAGAAGAATAAGTTTTATGCTCTCCAATCTAGAAAAGGTCAAGATTGATATCCTCATGTCCCTTCCGGTATGTAACTTATGCTTTAGTAAAGTTCAAGATTTCCTGTCTTTTTAAGACTTGTTAGGATGAGATGTTTTGAGAAGTTAGTGTAGGCTTACCCCTAAGTGGGGGATAGTATTCCTAGATACTGGGTTACACTGTGCATTGTGTTGCCATGGTTTCCTTATATGCATGTTAATGAAAATTCTTAGGGCTTTTCAAAAATGACTAGTATGCATTGTTTACTCATGTTGTATTGCATTTATAAAGACTTTCATATGGACGTAATGAATTGGTTATGAGCATGCCCTAGTTTTGAGTATAAATATTTCCCCAATAGATAAATTATTTGTAAGAAGTAATTAGCATTTTAGGATCCAAGTGTAAGTGTTGAGCATGTTTTATCTAATAGATGTTAGTTCCTCCTTGATAATGAGTAAACATTGAATTTGATGCTTTTTTGGGTTTTTAGAAGTAGTTCATACTCCCTCGCATGATATTAAATGAGTGCACCATAGAGTTGGGGTTTTTCTTTCTTTATTATGTGCATTATGTGAATTTCATGCATAATGGGATGCTAAGTTAGATTTTTGACTTCACAAAATGTTTGAAGTATCATTTGAGATAAATGTTCCAAAGTGGGGGAAAATATAATATCTTGAAATTTCTAGTAAGAACAAGCTAGAGTCTAATAGAAGCTAATAAGTGACTTAAGGTCCTCACATGTTAGTTTATTGTTGTGAACTTGTTTAAATGAGGAAAAATGGATATTCAAGTTAGCTTGTTTATTTTGGAAGAAAATCGTCAAGAAACGATCATGACATCCAGAAACTACTTAGTTGAACTAGTGAGACGAACTAGTGTGTTTAAGTGTCTTGTAATAGATTTTTGGAGTGTGGTGTGAACACTAAAGTCAATTTATATGTTTAATACACTTATAAATACATAATTAGGTTGTAAATGTCCAAATATGACACCCCAAGTACCACCCAAGGGGTCCTTGAAGGTGACCCATAAACTAACAAATGAAGTGACTTATCACGGGAAGTTACATCTAGTAAGTCAACCTACGAAATGTAGGTCATGGGTTTAGGGAAGGCCTGTAAGTTCCTTTAAGTTGGAACCTCAAACCCAAACCACGTAGGCCACCTACTGCGAGTAAGTGGGCCTACAGTCCGTAGGTGACCACCTCGTAGGTGCTGGCAATTTTTTTTAAAAATAGTTTAAGTTAAGTTTTAGGTGTTGGATTAGTATTAATTACGGGATACTGTGGGTTTGTTAATAGGTCATTCAACCAACTGTATAATCTTAAATAAATCCTAAACTAACCATTCTATCTAACTCATCTTAAGACCCCAAAACTCATTCCAAATATTCCGTCTTTACAACTGAACAAGAAGAACAGAAAAAAAAGGAGGCATTAAATAGGTCTAGATTCCTATATTTATTCCATATTAGTCAAAGGCATTTATAAAAATTATGTGAAGCTTAATAATCCATGCGTTCTTCGACCCATGGAGCCCCCACAGTTTCACCCAATTGTGAATCCAAATACCTAAATCTAGCTAAGGTTGTGATTGTATTGTTTATAAGGCTTGATTATAAGTCCAGTCTTGTTGAAAACATTAAATTATGTTTAAATTCTGTATGTATGATAAATATATGATGTTTTAATGTGAATTCCTTGATGAGCGCTTATCTAAGTTGATGAAGGTGATTATTGTGGTTTAAGGCCATTAGAGGCAAATTTGAAGGTTCTAAATTAATCTTCTTAATTTAATTGTCTTGAATACTAATTTATCATAATTAGGATCATCCAAATATGAATTGAACTAGGTTTGATTGAATAGGAAGGATCTTTACTTGTAAAGTTAGAATAGAACCTTTATTATTAAGTATGACTAGAATTACATTCTAATGATCAAGGTGATTATATAGCTTGTAATTTAGACATGGATCATGATAGAATGAAGCTAGTTGAAAATAGGGACTTCAGCCATTGTTGTTTGGGATTTGTTATTAAAGTCAATATGAGATAATCTTGATAAATATTCTCTTCCTCTTATACATTTCGACATGAACATACTAGGGGAATCAAGTTCCCTTGCATAGAAGAATTCTATGTTGACTGAATAACCAAAAATGAATCAAATAATGTTAGACTAGAATATCTTTAAGTTGTGATGTATGATCCCTTCATGTATTGCTTGACTTGGCAAGGAATAACCAAGGTTGAATAGCTTGAAGTACAAACTTGGGTTTCGTTCATGTATAGCTTGGATTAGTATATTAAGAACAAGGTTGATAGCTCCAGATTGAGGATATGTACTCTCCTAAGGGATAGATTGACATAGCATTCTAGAATGCATGTCATGGTAGTATGACTTTTTAGTAGTCATGGTAGCCTAGGATTGAGGACTTATACTCTCCAATGGGTAGCTTGAAGTAGCATTGTTAGAGTGCATTCATGGTAGCATGAACTAGCATTGTAGAGTGCATTCATGGTAGATTGACTTAGTTTGGACAAGCCGATTTCATGTCAGCTTTCGGATAGAAGACTTATACACTCCTAATGGTAGCTTGACTTGCATGCAAGGTGCATCTCAAAGAATAGATTGAGTTAGGTTAATCATGGTAGCTTGGGATTGAGGACTCATACTATCTTAAGTAAATCTTAGGGTTGATAATCATACTCCCCCGTGGATAGATTGCATTTGTATTTTAGTACACTTGTGAGGATAGCATGACTTAGTTGTTTTATAACTATTTCATTGTATGTAGGATACGGATCTTGTATCCTTCCTAGAATAGCTCGGTGCATGATAGTGTGTCTTCCAAGGCAATTACTTTAGCTTGACCTAGTTATGTTAGAAAATAAGATATCATGGTCTAGCCTAGTAGAAGGTTATTCCTTGGTAGCTTGAAAAGGGTAAATAGAATAGAGGGATTAGACCCCAAATAGTGAACATTCATGATAGTGAGAAGAAGTACTTAGTGTGAGTAGTAGTATGGGATTCTTTCCATACATCACCCAAGTATGACTTGAGACTAGTTATAAAGGGTTCCTTATGTTGTATGACTTAGCTTGGGTTGTTGCAATTGTTTCCTTCCAAGACAGATTGACTAAGGTGGTAATTCCCTTGTCTTATGAAGTACGCTTTTTAGTAAGAACATAAGACGGTGAGTTTGACTAAGATGACTTCAGGACTATTCTTAGTGTGAAGATTAGTATGGGATTCCATTTATACATTATACATGTGTGTCTTGGGGTTACTTAGAAGTATGGTTCCCATTTGGTAGAAAGACTCGTGACTTCACCATTCTCTAAGACTTTGAGGGTAAAGTTTATCAAGTGTCTATTCATGATGTTATGGGTATGTTGTATATTCTATGCTCATTAACTATGTCTTATGATGAATTATGTTAATATGAAGCTTATGTTGGAGACTATGCTATGATTATGATGATTATGTTATGACCATGTTATTATCTCTTGTTCTTATTTCTTATGTTGACTAACCATTTGAGATAATTTTATGTTGTTGTGCTATCTTTCATAATTAGTACCTTTTTCTAACGCATATTGCCTACATTTTAACCAAATTTAGGGTTGGAGCTTTGAGATACTATTGGAGTCTATAGTTTAAAGGATTTAGAAAATTGAAGATCTTGGTGAATTCTCATAGCTTCGAGGACAGCATCCACTTACCTTATGTCATTTACTTTTATGTCTAAGACTTCTTGTGGGATGCATCTCGGAGACTATTATTGATGTCAAGATAGATGGTTAGAAAAAAAGGTGTTAGAAAAGACTCTCATTTGCGTTTAATGTTATGATTTATATTGTATATCTTAAAGTTTTAATAATTTCCATATTTTCTATAGTCTTAGGTTATGAATATGCTAAGGGTTTGTATGAGGTCCCTTCGGGGTCAAGTACGTCATGTTACGATCTAGGAGGTGATCCCGGGACGTGACATATGGTGCCTACCACTAGTCGTGGTGCCTCTCGTGATCATGATCCAGTGTCTAGGAAACCTTCCCCTTAACCCCGAAAAACTAACACACCTTCACGACACTCCCATACCTTTTACGAGCCGTCAGCTGTCTCCTGGGAGTGTCCCTTTTTTTGGCAGCCTTATGGATCCTATTGCCTAGCAACCACGCCCCTAACCATGATATGTGGTCCCTTCCACAAAGTGTGGAGATGAGGAAGATTAAAAATGCCACTTCCTATGGTCTATGCGCACCACCAAGACTCGTGGCGCCTTCACGACACATAAGAATTTGTTTTAAAGGACCAAATCACTACCTCATTCCTTAATACTTGGCCCCTATGTTAGACTAAAAACTTCCGAGGTGTTACATTATCTCCCCTTTTGAAATATTCGACCTCGATGTGGTTTATGAAACATCTTATATTGTAGCCTCTAATTCATAAATGTGGTGCACTTCAGACTCATGAACAAGACTCTACTAGATGTGGTTTATGAATAATCTTTGAACCATCTAAACCTTTTACTCTGAATAGCAAGTTTGTCACGAACCAGGGGTATCCCATATATGTAACATGGAGTATAAAACTACAAAAGACACCATAGGAAACACATAGCTCTCATGATATAAAAATAGAAAAATAAGAGTAAAAATAGTCCAAGTCCAAAACATTTTATAAAATGAAATGTGAAAGTCTAAAGTCTTGTCTTATCATATCCATCTAATACAATAAAAAGAAATTGGGTGTAACCCATAAAATATGTACAAAAGAGCAACACATGAAAGAAGCTAAGAAAAATAAAAATTCGGCGTCAAAGCATAACTACACACCATAGGTCAAACAAGCCACAAAATTGAGCACCATGAATATCGGACTAATTTGGGGTAAAAATGTAGGCAAGAATATGCGTTAGTAGAAAAGATTGTACCAAGTAAGGTAGATATGCATAAAATATATAAAAACATGCAAAAATATACATTGCAAGTCATGACATGCAATTGACCAAGTTGAACATCATATGTGTCACTCCCCAAGCTACCCATGAGATGTAAACATGGACTCAGATCACAATTGACATAAAGCTAACCATGCTGGCATGATGTGAGCACGCTGTTGCTAATTCAGCTAGCGCCTCTAACTCGTACGACACTTTACCATTCCTTTTTAGAAACCAGTAAGGGCCTACTTATTTCGGACTGAGCTTCCCTTTCCTTCCCAATCTCATCACCCCTTTCATAGGCGACACTTTAAGAAAAACCCAATCATTTAATTTTGAACTGTAGTTCCCTTATTCATACATCCCATAAGATTTCTAGCGACTCTGGCTGTCTTAGTTATATGTCTATAATACGAAGGTGATCATCCCAACCACCCATGAAGTTGATCACATAATCTCTCAACATGTCCTCTAAGGTCTGAATGGTATGCTCTGCCCGACAATACGTCTGCAAAACAAATGATGTACTGAACTTGAGTACCAAGATCTTTGTGAATTAACTTCCCGAAATAAGAGGTAAACAAAGGACCTCTATCATAAATGATAGAAAAAGTAACCCCATTTTACCTGACTATCTCAAAAATGTAAGGCTTGGTTGGCGTAGTCCTCTACCAAATTTGTAGTCTTAATTGCCCTAATGCGAGAGGACTTAGTAACTTTTTCCACTATCACCCAAATAGAGTCATGTTTTCTACTAGTATGTGGTAATCTTGTAATGAAATCCATTTTGATCACTTCCCACTTCATTATAGAAATGTCGATCTCCTTAGTCTGGTTTCTGTTGTTCTATGTTGACTTGCTACATTTGGGGTACTTAGCAACAAAATATGCAATATCCATTTTCATACCATTCCACAAATAGACTTCCCACATATCGCGATACATATTAGTGGCATCTAGATTAATATAATATCTAGACTTATGGGTCTCAATAAGAATTTGTTGTATTAACTCATCCACATTAGGAAGACATAATCAACCCTTTCAGGAGCAATTCTGCAAGGAGGAACAGAAATAGGTTGGGTATGTAGAAAGAGATCAATTTTAAGTTGATTTCCCTTTTACGAGGAATTTCGATATGATTGTGTAGAAGCACTTCTTGAAACCCATTGACAACTAGAACTAACTCAGGAGTTGGGGTTTCGAAGCTTGAATCTTTTAGCCAAACTAGATGATGGGGATATCCCTCAGAAATTATCTTTTTGTCCTTAAAGCAAGAAATCAATCGACCCATAGGCACTAAGATACTAACGTTCAATTATATGATTGGTTCGTCTGGAATCCATCAATGCACTTAATGATATCAGTGTCTACCATTTCAAACTATACAAAATTTGCCGATGTAACTTTCCAACAAACTGTGACTTTGCAATTTTTGTACACTTTTCTAGCTATAACTGAGTCAAGGACTGTAGTAGAGACTAAGAAGGGTTCAAAGAGAGTTTCTGGACTAACATCTACTTTGACTACTATAGAGAGAGTTACAGAGGTAAGAGTAGACCCTTAATCAATAAACTAAGTGTACTATGTGTGACACACATCCTTAAGATGATAGGATGACAACTCAAACCTACTATTACCACTCACTTCCATAACTCCAAAGATTTTCTTAACCTTATCAATAAAGTTTTGTAGGTCTTCACCAACTTTTGACCCTTAAATCTCAGGTGGATTAATCTTAAAAAAATCTCAAACTCCAATTTCCACTTATCCATAAGTGTTATTAGTAGGAAATAGAACCTACTAATTGTTCTAGTTGGTCATTCTCTAAGACAAAAGCTGAATTGGTGTCCTAAAATTGTGCATTCAAAATGTCCCGATCTGGGACTAGAGGAACTGTGTTACCATTCAATGAGTAAGCTCTATGAGGAGGCATGATCTTAAGATCATAAAAATGGCTTAGAAAGGAGATCATATCAAGCACAATAGAAATAACAAAAAAAGTAATGTTTTCCTAAAAAACTTTGTAGTCTCCCTCTCATTGGATGTGGTGTACCTCACAACCATAAAAAAAACTCTACATAATGTGGCTTTTAATACATCCTAGTACTCTTAAACCTAATGCTCTGATACAATGTTTTTCACACCTCGAGCTACCCACGAGACGTGGACACATGATCTAGGACCACAACTGATCCCAAGCTAACCATACTGGCATGATGTGAGCAAACTACAAATAATTAACCGATAAATAATTTTTGCAAAAACTAAGTTATGCAAATGAAAATTATGGGGAATACACATATACTAATCTAAATAATGATAACTAAAAGTTTAATACGAAAGAAAAATTAAACTCTAATACTAAACCTGAAACTATCTATTTCTGAAACAAACCTCTAAATTGACTAGAAATATTGGGATTTCCCCAACTAGATCTAACAGAATTGAAAATAAATGACTGAAAATACTGAAATGGAAATCATGGTTTTGCTCCTCGGAGAATGAGGACTCACCAATGAATCTGATGAAGTAGAGATGGGGAACCGATCTATACATGATCTGGATGCTCAGAACCTTAACCTACTTCAAAAAAAAGATGTAGTGCATAATATGCATCAGTACATGAAAGGCACTGAGCAATGAGGGTGGAATAAAGCTGAATACAAAACATAATTGAATGCACAATAAAGCAAATTAAAATAAATACATGATAGAGATATTTAATACTAAACTAAGTGAAAACAAGTACCACATTTATAACATGATCATTGAATACTGACTTAATTGTTTATATGCTCAATGCAATATAGTCTGATTGAAATGTGGGGGATACTAATAACCAACAATAAATCCACATGATCTAAATATGGAGTCTGATGTATATGCACCATTGAGAGGACCCAATATACCTGGCCAAAAATGTAGATGGGACTTACAACTTACGTAGTTAGTAGTTTTGGAACTATTTGAGTACGTTAAATCCTAGATTAACTCGATATTATGTTATTCCCAATCAATCAAGTAGTTAACACATTTTGAGTAAGATTATGTAATACTGGATGGATAAAAAATGAACATGCAAGTTGTGATGGAACAATTAATGAGGCCTTAATAATTGAGGAACAAAGAATTAAGCAACTGAAATATCTGACCTAGCATGCATAATTCAAAAGCAAAAGAAAATACAAAGCCAGGGTTATAAAATTTATCCATTAATCTAAGTAATAACATGATAATCTAATTTGTAACATACACACAGATAATCCATGATGATCTATTGTAATTCTTGAAACCCTAGGTCTAGTCATAATAAGACAATCAAGATACTGACAGAATTC
This sequence comes from Solanum lycopersicum, assembly GCF_036512215.1. Lineage (NCBI taxonomy): Eukaryota > Viridiplantae > Streptophyta > Magnoliopsida > Solanales > Solanaceae > Solanum > Solanum lycopersicum. The sequence goes on along the minus strand of NC_090807.1, from coordinate 39,164,233 downwards.
TAGGGACCTAATGGGAAAAAGGAACCCACTACTGAAATCTCACATACTTGGTGACGAATTCCATAAAGAAATCTTTTGATTTTGGGGATAGAACAGATGGAATCTTGTTAAGTTCATGGAGCAAGGGTTGGCCAACTTTTTTTCTTCTCTCCTCCTTCTAATTTTATATATTTTGATTAATGATTTCACTTAGGTAAGTTGTATCTATGTTTCAAGGCATAAACTAAAAAAAAACCTCAGAATAAAAGGTCCAAATAACTTAGTTTAGGGCACAAACGAACAAGGAAAAGACCAAAAGACCCTTTTCTTCAAAGTTGTGGGAGTCAGCAATAGTGCTGACTAACGGGCCATGAGTCGAAGGACAATACATACTGGTCGAACATTGTTCTCGACGAATGAATTAAATTTTGGGTCTGAAACTAAAAGTTGACAGGCCCATCGACAAAGCTCACTGATGAACCGTCAATTGACTGATTGTCCGTAGGTTGCTGCGATCGCTGGCACCTACAACTTCTTAAAATCACAATTTTTTCCTTTCTTGAATATGACATATTATAATATGAAGTAGTTATAAAACATAAGTAATAAACCATGCAACGCAAGTTAACTTCATCTTTAAAACTCTCAAAACTCAGTTGTAGCACTTCTCAAAGTAACCTTAGTTCATTATCGTTGTTGAAAATTAGCCTTGACCGATTTCAGACCATGTGACGGATAAAATGATCCGCCGGTTTCCCACACCGACAAGGGCTTTCCTGAATTGCAAGGTAGAACCATAACCATTTGGATTAAGTAAATCAATTAGCTAATTAACCTATAGGAGCAAATAGTTATGGGATAAGGATATTTCTAATAGAAACTAGGACTCTACTGACGTGAGGGCTTCCATCTCATGAGATCACTCTGATAACCCAACATCTACTCACGTGAGAGCTTCTATCTTATATTAAATATGCACTCCGTTCTAAGTATAAATCCCACATATTTGTTCTTAAGCCTTTACCAGTGGTTAGCATAAATCCCACAAAATAGTTATTAACTCTGGATTTATCTCATAATCCATGGGAAAGTGCCCTTGGACAACCAAAACAAGTTAGTCTCGTTAGAATAACTCCTTAGACCATGTGAGAGAAACCCTTTCACTATCCAAGATCCTTTTATAATCACTTATGATCGTTGATTCAAATAGGTGTTAAATACTTTCAACATAAGAATCCTTTCTATGTGAGAAACCTATTTATGTAGAAAACCTTCCACAACATGCTAGTTATATGTTTATGAGAATGTCTTTTGAATAACATAACAACTACATTATCGTTGGTACTTTAATCTCAATTAATACTTAGTACATTTGCATAGATTTCATATAAATATGCATGAGTCCATAACATTCTCGAGGTCAAAACCCATTTTCAATAATAAATCTTAGAAAACATGGGTTAGATATGAATTTCATCATAAATTCATGTAAAGCTTGCAATACATGTTTAATTTTATAAAACTCTTACTGGAAGATCATATTCTCACATCATATTATTCATATTTTGAAAATATGGGGATTACATGGTTTCATGGGAAAAAAGATTATAATTTTTTTTAAATTCATCAATTCAAAGCATGCTTGATTCAATTAAGATCATCTTTCATAATTGAAAACCCACATTATATCATCAAAATTGGAAAATATGGGATATACATGGGTTCATAGAGAATCATCATAAAAACGGTAGTGTTTCATCAATTCACGCATAAGAGATCATAATACAATCAATTCAATCAATATTGAAGATAACTCATGATAATTGGATAAAACCCTAACTAAAGTGGGGAAGTATAACTTTAGAAATTGGGGATTTTGTGAATTCCATGTATGCAAAATGTCATACTTCAAATACCAAAGCTTATATTTCTTCTTCTTCAGGAATTGATTCTTCTTCTTCTTCTTCTTCTTCTTCTTCTTCTTCTTCTTCTTCTTCTTACTCTCGAAGGGGTGGGGTCCTGGAGCGAACTACTCATTGCTATGTTACCCCAATGGGATTCTCTGTCTATTCAATTGATATTGTTACAGACTCTTTCCACACCTATTTCTTCCCCCAGCCCTATAGTGGAGTTTGCCCCCCACCCTAGGCCTAATGAGATCTTTCCCTGTGCGGGTAAATTTGGGCTCAGGAGGGGAATACCCGGTTCATCGGAACATTAACCAGAATAGTAATCCCGACACTATTCTATTTACTCTCTCAAATGAGGGGCTAGTTTATTTTGCTATAAGGGCCATCTTTCTTCTTCTTCTTCTTCTTCTTCTTCTTCTTCTTCTTCTTCTTCTTCTCCTTCTCCTTCTCCTTCTCCTTCTCTTTCTCCTTCTCCTTCTTCTTCTTCTTCTTCTTCTTCTTCTTCTTCTTCTTCTTAGAGAGAAATATTTGAGAGGAGGAGCTTGATTTTCATTATGAAAATTAAGACAGTGAATTTAGTTTGGGTGATTTGGCAGTTTAGAATCATTATATAGTGCATTAGAAAAAATGAAAAACGACTTAGTATAGAGTTAAAATAATTGGGGAAAAGACCCAAAATTCCCTGATTGGAGACTGCTGAAAATGGCATGATGGAGACCAAAATGGTTCTTCATCATCACTACGTCCCATCAAAACAGGTCATGAAGAATTTCAGCGTTGCAAAAAATCAGTGGCGTTGGAAAGAGGGCTCGAATACCTTCTATCTAATAGTTCATAGACCACCTAATTTGTTTTGAGATAAAAGATATGATCATTTGAAGTTGATCCTAAATACTATGTCTAATAAAAAGCCCATGACGTGAGGCTTCCTTAGCCGTGGTGCCTCTCCTTTTCATAATCCAATAGCTAGAAAACCTTCCCCATAAACCCTAAAAACTAACTCACCTTAAAAAAAAACTTCGTGGGCCAGTGGTAGCCTTCAAGAGCTGTCAAGTGGATCGTGGGAGTGTCCCTTGTGTCGGAAGACTTAGGGAGCATACTTCCTAACAAACAAGTCCTTCACCACGATCTCTGGTGCACACCATGATGCATGGAGGTGGCTGTGGGAGGTGAGGCAGCTTTGAAAGCCACTTCCTACGGTCTATGGGCACCACCACAACTCTTGATTAAGTGCATGACTCATGGGGACTTTTTATGAGGATGTCAACGTACAAATCTCTATATCATGCCTTAAAACTTAGCCCCTAGTTTAGACTAATAATTTCCAAGGTGTCACACCTCTAGTCCTAATATAGCTTGAGGTGTTTATCATCACATGGTTCATTCTTAAGGATTCATGTGTCTTAGTAATTCTCATCTTGTCTTATGCATGCATGTTTGTTACATGCAAAGATGTCTTAAAGTCTATGCAAAGATGCATTTTGTGTTTCTGTGAATTCATTCATGTTGAGGTGTTAGATCTCTTCCCCCCACCGTCTTTATGTCGCCTTGAGTTTCATTTGATGAGGAACTTTCCGAGGGGAAGATATTGTAACACCTTGTATTTTGAAAACGAAAAAGGTTCCATGCATTTTGTACTGGTTCAATTCAATAAGACTAGTCAATGGTTTGTACAACTAGTCAGTGGTTTGTACAACTTTCTATGAGTTGTACCTCAACCCGCTAACGTAGCAACACCACAAGCCAACATTAACTTTTATTTTTAAAAATTACAGGAATACCCCTTCCCCAATATTCAAACGTTTCCCTTCCCATAAACCGTGACTTTTCACTGCCACCCCTTCGCCCTTTTAAATAACTCCTCCATTAATCCTACCTTCTTCAAATGATACAAACATCACTTACCCTGCAAAACCTCCCATTACCTTCATTAATTATTTTGACTAATAGGTTCCTCCTCCAGTGCATTCAGAACAATGGAACAACGCCCCCACCATTGAACAATTTTTGCCGCTAACGCCACATTCATTGCTCTTAACATGACATTTTCCAATAACTTTTGTGCATACTCCAGTGTTCTGTTCACCAATCTTTATTACATGCAGGCTTAACTGTCATTATTTAACATGATTTAATCAAAATTATTCGCACGCATTAATTTGTAACTCACCGCTGTTGTAATATGTAAATCAACAATCCCCTTGCAAAATTGTTTTATCAATTAGATTAGCCTATGCCGTGAATGTTAATTAACAAGCAGATTTCTATACATCTTCTATACGATTAGTAATAGCTTATGTTATGAATGTAATGAACACACAGATATACATATATCTTCTCTACAATTCATATCACATTGTAAAATGTGTACCTAAAAAGTTACCTTACATATCACCTAGGCATTTAGGCTCTATTGTAAGTCCATAGCTCTCACTTTTGATGCCTTGCCATGAATATGCTCCATGATTTCTAGACCATCTTTGATGCCAATAGATAAATCACCAAATCCTTTGCAGCATTTTTTTAAGACTATGATTTGACTATGGCCAGAATGGTCTTGTACAATCAGATTCCATAATACCTTCTATTAATTTCTCATTTCTTTCCTTTGCAGGAACTTTTTACATGTGGTATTTGACTATTGAGAGAATGTTACTGTACAAACACATTTGATTATATCTTCTATACAATGCATATCTTATTTTATTCCTCTTTATCGCCAGGAATCCTACTATGGATAAAAAGGACCTTTCTCCTACTTTTGATACGTCACCATATGAACAAATTTCCTCTCAATCAAGGAAAGCCCCTCTCACCATACATTCTGAGATTTACTCACTCCTTTCAACATTTATTCATAGTGTCTCCCTCACACCCTTCGCCTACTTTGATTTCTATAATCTATAACCACACCTACATATTGTAAAAACGGTGCCTCTTCTTGTGGTTCACATTCTCACTTTTTTGTTTCATTATTGTAATTCTTTACTTTTTATATCGACTATCAAGATTTCTACTATAGACACAAACAAACTCTCTCCAGTTTTGGCTTCAACAAAACGTCCACAAATCCCCGCTCAATCCAGGTTATAATTTGTTAACATACATTTTTACATTTAAATGTTTCACCATTTATTTGCTGCCTCACTAGTTAAGTAAGTCCTTAATTTCAACAATCTGAAACCACGCAGGACTATATCGAATGAAGAAATACCCGCATCCACCCCTTCTAACCTAAACCCTCATACTGTATTTTCAGGTAATTTGTACAATTATAATTTCATTTTCATTATTGTTGGTCCGAGATAACATTTTGCTTTCTTGCTTTCTTCATAATTTGAAATACCTCAGCCTCCACTAAATGGGCATACAATCAGCTCTCTGAACTGCGAATCGACTACCTGCGGCGCCAACACACCCATTTAAGGGTGTTAATTCATGCCAAAAGCGTGGAACCACTGACTTATGTACTGAAATTATTAACACATGTTTAAACCTTCACCTTACCATCCTTGTATTACCTGTTATCTTGTATTACTATTGAGATCGTTGTTGCAAAGTCAGTTATTTTATAACAACTGCCTGCTATTTTATTTGTATTAAATTACTTCTGTTCCTTTAGTAACACGATTTTAACACAAAATGTCGGACTCATTGCCATTGCCCATGCCAGATATACCCCAACGCTTGAGTACATCTTATGTCCCTTCATTAAAATTAATTATGCAAAACACACTGGCCCAATATTCATCACCCACCCTATATACAGACAATTATTTCAAAAAGGAAAATAAATAATCATGTTCCATCGGACGGTCTTAATAAAAGATGCGGAACTTCAACGGCTGTTAATATGCACATTTGCACTTTGCATCCTGTGAAAGTCTTACGCCCTTTGCTTTACAAGATTTTACCACAAAATGCTGTCCCAAATATTCTGTTCACTATCATTGAATACCAACAAAAACGCCAACCATCTATACAATATCTTGTTGCGGCATCATTTGAGATATTTTTAATTATCTAAATTCTGCACGCCTGTGCTACCATTCCCATTATACCTTTACAGAAAATCTTCAATATTTTTCGCCCCATTATCAACATACTTAAACTCGATGTGCCCTTTTAAAAGCCCACTTTTGGCCACAAAACCTGGCTAACTATTTTTAACAGTTGAAACTTCTGCGACCTGCACATATCTCTATAAACACTACTATTTCCCTGTTTCATTAAATTTTGGACACATTCTATTATAACATATTGGTTTTCTGTCTTCTCTGAAATTGTTAAGAATTCATAACTCTGTTTATGTTGAATATCATCATATTTGCTTATGCTGACCCATATTGAAAATATATACACATTACAATGCCTGAATTTCCAGACAAGTTGAACATTTAGCATCAAACACCATTTCTAAAAGGTTGCCCACTATAATGGAACCAATGTGATTGTAATTTGGATTTTCCGTTGCACTTACCGCAACCAGTGAAACGGCAGCAATGGCTAGGCCTGTAACTACAGAACCATCCTACAAAACAAATAATATATTAGACATCACTGACTAGGAAATCATGAGTGGGAGCTCAAGAAAACATGTTAATCACCTATGTCATGGAAGGTACACTTTACTATCATCGATGAACATAGCTCAAAATAGTTATTTCTCAACTCCTACCAATACAATCCAGATTTTCCTCTGTCTTTGCTCCATCAAATACCCACCAACTAATTAAACACATAACGATAACATTTACATGTGTTTGGGGCATGACTTCGAATCCCCCCAATTCATATGTGATCACCAATTTATCGCCACTCTCTGTCTATCCATTGCTTTCCTCAATGCTTACACTATGTTTCCGTTAGTTTCCTCAATGCTTACACTATGTTTCCGTTAGTGACTAAACTTGCAAATGTACATCCCTGCCTATTAAAGGTCAATTCGAAATAACATACTAAGCTACCAACACAAATTGAATCTAAAACTACCCTATTATATATATGATTAACTCCTTCTCATTGTATCACAATAGTCTACAACATATTAGAGATTCATAAATTTCTTAAGCGGAAGAGTCGTCTAAAGATCCATTAAATAATCCCTTACCGATCACACAATTAATTAAATATGTTAACTACCACCATAAACTATTACCGTAAAATTAGAGTCCTATGTATTGAAATTATAAATGATAAGTACAACATTAATGCATACAAAACTTTACAGTGGAATCCAAGTTATAAGAAGACTTATAAGTACAATTGTGAACTATCAAACCAATAATTTGATATATTCAAATCCTTATAATTAAACCTATGGTCTGTAAAAATAATGTGAACGTTGGTTAAAATTTCTAAATCCATTAATGACAATTAACCATTTAAAACATAATAGCCCGTGAATATTGTAGGACTAATTGACAACTTTTACAAAAAGAGAGCCATCACCTTAAACATGACAGACTACCGATGGTAATAACTAGACGCAGTGACAAAATTGATATGATTCAATGTTCATCATAGTCCTAATAATAATCAAATACTGCAGTTGATATGCTCAAATTAATTCACGATCATATCGATTTAGTAAATCTCTTTCCAAAGCAAGTAAGTTAAGGGGGGTATTTATTATAAATATTTTGTGAACAGTGCAAGTAGCTATTGAATAAAAACAAATGGTTGTTTTTATCAAGATGAGAGAATAACTAGGGCTTATGTGCTCCCCACAGGTTCATAACACTATATTCATAGCAATAAAAATAATTTAGTGTATTGCATGCATTGTGGTAAGTTAGGTATCTCTTAATCCTTGGTCCGGCATCTAGTGAATTTCACCCCGCACCTTGGTCTGGCTACGTGTGTATAATTTACTAACCTTACAATTACCTCATATTAGACATCATAATCGATGTATGACTTAGTTATTAACTTCACACCAATCGACACTAGCCTATTTGATAGTATTACACTAAATCTATGTTGATAATCCTTTTCTAGTTACTATCTCCTTGGTCCCGCAAGTAGCAAAATGTGTCTTATAGTGCGTGCACTCGTTAAAAAAGACTTCTAAGTGAAAGAATTATCAATGCATGCAATAACACTATTCAAGAATTTCTTGATTACAAGGATTACTTTGTTAATTACTCACGGTTCCCACAATCCTAGTTCTGGATTTAGTTACCCATGGTAGGAAGATCACAATTCATAGTTTTAGATGAATAAATAATGAACTTACTAAACAAGAAGAATAAACCTAGAAATCCAACTTGAAATTGCAACAAAATCCTTCGAACCGAATCCAGATATAAATTAAATGCTAAATTTGCACCAACCAATCTCCAATACACAATATAGAACAATCACAATAGTAGATAACCCCAAAAATAAGGTTTTAACGAACTATATATAGAAAACATTGTCCCAAAGAAAACGGAATCAAAATAAGTGAAGTTTGTTCAGGTTACACAGGTTCAATAACCAACTAACGGACCGTCGATTAATCGATGATTTAAACTCCTTCCGTCAAGCAGGACTTAGAATATTATTTCTATCTTCAAATGGTACCCTCTCTAAATCAAATGATAGACTAACAACACAGTCCGTTGATGCTCCTTTATAACTCCATACATAGAAACTTTTCAAGTTCTGGTACTGGAACCTTTTTCTAAACCAAACAACGGTTCACTAGTACGTTTTGTCGATCAATCGACGGACCGCCGTTTCCCTTCGTAGTTCCACAGTTGGTCAGACTTCCCTAGTTTTCCTCCAAGGTCCTAAGATTCTCATCTATGATTAAAACATATGGTCCGTCTATTGAACGATGGACGTTGATTGCATCCATAGTGTAATTCTGTACTACTTTTAAGTTGTTTTCTTCCCTTAGCACTTGAACATCTTTCCTGTAAGACACAACACAAAACTTATTAAAATCAATACAAAAAGGCTTTACACACGCATATCTCTTAAGTGAAATGCATTAAATTTGCCATGAAACCACGACCCATCAACACCCTCAACTTTTTTTTTGTTCTCAAACAACACGCTATGACACTAAACTACCCATTTAAATAAGAAATTTTTTTAATCTCTATCAATCACATGACTCTGAATCCTAATTCTTTCTTGATTGAGTGCAGGCTTATGCTCTCAAGATAGAAAACCTAACTCTTACAGAAAATATCATTACACAAACTCACCATTCAACAGACACTTCTAATGCTTTTCCTCTCACCAAGGTACCAACTTTCTCATAACACAACTAGTGCCCTCACTTAAAAAAAATCCTCATTTTTCACACAGTGATTATGCATTTTGGGTACAGGGATTTTCATTTCAAAACATGCAAATCTGAATAACTTCAAAAATAATTAGTACTCTAAGCCATAGCTTTGACCTTATTTTCACTACTTATGTTTACCACAGTAGACTCTAGGATCAGGATACAGTTCCTTGGCTTGTAATGTAGGCTAAGGGTAAGATGTGGTACATTTGGGTACATTCTTAGTGACTCTCTGTTTTCCTTGACATTACCGCTAAGCTTCCTAACTCTTTTCATTACTTTTGGCCCCCTATTTTTCTTCTCATCTCTTCTTTGCTTTATTCCTCTTTTTTTTTAAATGTGACTTTCACTTTTCTTTTACATTGTTTTCTCATCAAACTCTTCTCTTTTATTAATCATTTCCTTTCTTTCACCACTATTATTTTATTTTCAACAAGTCACATATTTCACCCACTTAAGTTTTTCCTTTCAACATCAAAGTCCTTTCATACCAATTTTAGGTCAGCACTCATAAAATCAACCCTCAACTAATTGATTTGCCATGAGTTGACATACACAAAACCTGAATTCAGGGCCATGACGAGGTTACTTTATGCATTAGAAACCCTCAACTTAGTATTTTGGACTAAGATGAGGTGCACATTTCCATGGAGGACTGGGGCCAAGACATTAGAAACGGGGAAGGTGAGTTAGTGAATAAAAAGAAATGGTCTATTATAGGATCAACACATTTGGATAAAAAATGTACAGTCATTACATTTGGTTAATTTCTTTTAGGATAGATATTCACTATTTTTAAAAAGGGCCTATGGTACTTCCTAGTTTCTATAGTTGTTTCCCTTTGCAGGACCAACCGGGCACGTTTTAGCTAGGCACCAACTCTTTGAACACTCGAATCTCCTCACACTCTCTTCGCACATCGTTGTGATATCATATAATCAGATTACCCAATTCAGTTTTAAGTTGAAGGTTATGCAGTGCATGCCTATTTATGTCATGTTTAGGTATAACAAATTCAACTTATCTTAATTTATTCATGAAAGAAGAACAAAGGATGGGGTATCATTTTTATTAGCCGTCATTCTTTCCTTTGTTTTTCATGCTTTTGTTTTAGTACTTGCTATGACATGTCGGCTCAACAAAAAAATTATGCAAGCTCTTGGGGAAAAAAGACCAGAGGGAAGAAAACCCCAAGAATGGATTATGAGTTTGGTTCTACTCAAACTTCACCCGAACACTCACTTTTAATTTACCCCATCCCCAACAAAAGAATTTTCAATTGTACCAAATGCAATAAGAAAATAAAGAAATAGGGTAGTAGGTGAAGCAAACCTGTGGCCCATAGCACCGGAAAACACTCAACAAGCGGGTTGGTCCGATTTCCCATAACCCACAAGATGATCAACTGGGCCACCACTGTTAGTTCCCACATCTCCAAGAACTGCACAATAAGTAGTTCTTTTATGCCTAGAACTATATTCCCCAGCAACCATTCACATTGCCCTGTTCTAGATTGTCTTGTAACAACATCCTCGTAGCCTGATCAAACTCAGTCCTCTATCCCTTTCTTACACGGGACTCATAACTTGCCTCAGTGGTGCGGGCAGAGCGGTGGCTCTTGATACGGCCTCGGTGCTCGAACTATGGCTTAGCAGGGATCTTGAATAAGAAATCTAGCACCGTCTCCTCTATTAGCTCGGTGGGAGCATTCTCTGCTCAATCCCCCGCATCTCCAAGATGGAGTTAACATCAGCTCACAGGCAGGTAAGCTCATACTAAATAGTAGTGAAGTCAATGGCAGAGGGTTGTCTCGCTAGCTCACGCAACTCGAAAGCATCAAGGTGTTTGTGAACCGCCTAAATATGATGATTTGCCAGCTTGGCCACCTGGTTGTTTATGCGTTTCTCGACCTCTGAAATGGATTTATGCATATAAGGGTGAATATGGTGGATCAGGCTTGCCATTTGTGCCTCTAACTTCTGTACTCGAGCTAGAGGTATCAATGTTATGGATGACAACGTTGATCGAGACAAAGTGGGGGCACTGCTGGCTGCATTTGAAAAAGATGCCGAAGTGGAGTCAGAATTGTCTTGTGCGGCTGGGTCAGCCCCGTGGGATAGATCCACTGTGTTAGCTAAGTTCTCACTAAGTAGAGGAACCTCAATACCGGGCCCTTTTTGTGGTGCCGCTACATTAGCCTCATCCCTGATAAGACCAATATAAACTTTCCTCTTTGTCTTACGGAGTCTATCACACTTCCCAACTAACAGTTTCACATCTCTGCATAGCTAAAAGAGTAAGCATGGAAAGGGGTGAGTGATGGAGGTCTTATATTCCCTCTTATGTATCACCGCCAAAATAAACTTGGCGAAGTAAGTTTCTAACCCAGCCACCATCGTTTCCACTACTATCTTCTTATCATATGTGATGATGTTATCAGCTTGAGTCCATGACACTCTGTCCCGAACAAGGAGCGAGAAGAACTTGTCCACTAAAGTCAGTGTTGCCTTCCGGATTCTCACTCCGGGTGATATGACCTAATAAGATTTTTCACCTTCACTCGCTATGCATTAGGCTAGCCATTTCTTAACCGCCTCTCGCTTCTCCGCGCTCTTCTAAAATGCACAACTCTATACAATTTCCCACATGTAATCAAACCCTGAATATGTTGACTCCACTATGACCCGGTGTTGGGGTCGTGTAGGAATCAGAAGAAGGTGCCCTTCGATATGTTGACCCTGCTTCCCCATACAAGTGTAGACAAGAGAGGAGCTTGTTTTGCAGTCCTTGCCCTATTGCCGATGGAACCTCGGAGAGTGGCAGCATAAGAGGCATAAAAATCCTGCACCATCTTATCACAATATATGCCGAAGTCCTGTGCCATCCATCCGCACTTGAGGTACTCAAAGAGTCTGTTAACCTTGGGGACTGTGGGCAAACTCCCTATGAGGACTTCATTCTCCTCACTCAACAACCGGGTCATTACCCCGTTCTCATTCAGTAGCAAGTGCATACTCTGAACAAGTAGCCTCATCAAACGAGGCTTAGTTAGTCCATAGGTTGGGTCCGTCGATCCATTCTGCTCGACAACCCTTCGTTAAACGAGCATTACTTTTTACTCAGAGGTCATATTTTAGCAAACTTAGTGGCTTTCAAAAGAGGATTAAGTTATCTATCATATCATAGGTCATGGGGCACCTAATTCATTTTGCTATAAGAGTTATGACTATTTAAAGTTGACCCAATCAGCGATCCCCCCCCCCAAACTTAATGTTATCCTTCACCTATGGTAAGATCATTGTATGTCCATTTAGTGATCGTACTAGTCGATCATGGTTCATATCAGAGGCTGGGTAATCGGGTCTTCATCCATGGACACAGAAAATGGGTCGTGGTTTGAGTAATTGACTGTAGGCCAGTCCGTGGGTCGAGACTTTGCATATTTTATAATCTTTATTTTGGGAGGGGCTACAATAGTGAACCACATACCCACAGTACGAGCCATAGGTCAGACTACGGTCTGTAAGTGGGGTTGTAGATTGCACTTGCGATTTCTAAAAGTTTAAATCTGGACTATCTTTTGATACGGGTGCTACACAAACGTTATAATGTATTCATAAATGGAATAATTTATGAACAACCATGGACTACCTTTGGTACACAACATGCAAAAGTGAAATGATGCGACACTTCTTCACACTTGGAAGAGACTAACATGAAATATTGAAGCCACATCACAGGACAATTAGAATCAATAGTACACAACTATAAAATTAAGGAACACATTGTCCCCGGCTGAAGCGCGAGTTGTTTCCCTAGTATATGAATAAAGCATGATCATAGAATTTTAATTGGAATTTATGATGAACCCATTAACTATAAAATTTTGAAGGATTATGAATGTCTTATGAAAATGATGTTTATGATGATAAGGTGGTTCTAGAAGAAAGTATGAATTTATTGTTAAAGATTTATTCTAATCTATGCTTGAATTGTGATTTAAAGAGTTATTCTATGTTTTATTTTTTGAAATGTAGATTTGTATTGATCATTGTATTTCCTATGCTATAATGATATTACACCTTTATCAATTCCATTGGAATTTAGACTTAGCACCAAGAGCATTTGATATGGAGACTTGAATAGGGTAGTCTCCGATAGCAACCTCTAGTCCCTAACTACATTCCAATGTAGAATTGTGAAAGGTATTTATCACATGTAAAAGGTTTTGTCGTCTATGCTTGAATTGTAATTTAAGGAGTTATTTTATGTTTTGACTTTTATATGTAGATTTGTATTGATCATTGTTTTTCCTATGCAATAATCATATTTTACCTTTATCAATTCTGTTGGAATGTAGAGTTTGAGCGAGAGGATTTGAGATGGAGACTTGAATAGGGTAGTCTCTAGTAGTAACCTCTAATCCCTAACTACATTCCCCCATAAAATTTTCTAAAATATCCTAGCTTGTTTATCCACTTGAGCAAAAAAATGATGTGTAGGAATACTACCTTGGCTATTATAATGCGCTTCTTTCAGTTTGAGGGATATACCGAATTATATGATATAGATCTCATGGTCTTATTGTCAGTTAAACCTAAATACCAGAAATAAGTATGTTTCTTCAAAGATTTCTTATGCCTCTTACATATTCAAAATGTGTTTGAGCATATTTGATGAGTTACATGTTGTTTCTTTAAAGCTTCCAAAGGTTCAAATGTTTTTCATGCATTACTTGTTTAGACAATATGTGTGATGATGTCTATACATTCATAATTCCCCATTTTTTTTACATTTTATGTAGTAACACATACTTGTGCTTACATTGTCTTATTAATGTAGGGTTCAACGCTCGAACCTCCCAGATTCGTGTCTAGTTGATCTTTTAACCGATTCAAGAGATTCAGAGTCCTCGTGTTTTGAGGACAAAGGCACGTTTACTTGTTTTATGACTTTCTAGTTTTGTATGTGGTGTATGGATTACGTCCCAACAACTCTTTTTGATGTATAGATGGCTTGTTGTGACAATGTTTGGCTTTTGCTTTGTCAAACTATTTTATTATATAATATTGTTACTTTTAAAATCATTTTTCCTATTATGTAGTACAATGCATGCTCAGTGTCTTGTGTAGGCCCTTTCGGAGTTTTCTATGTCATGTCATATATATACTATATTTTTGATAGTCACAATACACATTTGATCTTTCATCTCATTATTGTATTATGAAATAAGCTATCATTTACAAAAATAAAATACTATTAAATTTTGTGTATGACAAGATAGACAAATTAGAACATCAATACGTTCCACTTAAACGAGTAATTTAACCTGCACGTTATTGGAAAGAATCCTTCACCTTCTTATCCTATTGGACTTAAAGTTAAAAGCTAACCTTTTCACATATCATATTTAGTTCTTCTTCGATTAGCTTCTGGTAAACTATAAACTCACTAATTGAACTAAGAAAAAATTACATAAATTAGTACATTTTAATAAATAATTACTAATTTTAGCAATACTTTTTATTTATTACCATTTATAACAATATTATGTTAAATCTGCAATATGAATTAAAAGTAATTATGTATGCAATATATATGAATAATAATTGTTTTGTGAAATATATTATGTTTGTTTGTTAAATATTTGACACATTGTATTATAAGTGTGCTAAAATGTGTGATAAATATATTATCCATCATTAAAACTTGTATTATATATGAATAATAAATTACTTTTTGTAATATGTATTAAACTTGTAATATAAATGAATTAAAAGTGATCAAATGAAAAGAAATATATTATTTCTATAAACGGTAATTATTTTTTCATTTTAGTATATTTATGCAAGTTTCCCTTGAACTAAAGTTTTCTCAGTCTTTGGGGAACTCTTCATGAGGTATGGTTGCGTAATAAATATATGATTTTTGTAAGGTTTCCCATACGGCATCTGTATTTGTATTCTGGTTTGATTAGTCTGAAATTTGTCGGATTTGGCGATTTGGTTAATGCCTTTTACCAATGTTTTTTTCATTCTCACGCTTGGAAATGGAGACCTTTGACTAAAAAGGATTAGTCCCCTCCGCTGCACCACAACCTTTGATCTCATGAGTATATAATTTAATTTGGCATGTCATGAACTATTGTTGTTATAATTTAATGTGTACATTTAGAATCACTTAAATTAATATACTCAAATAATATAGGGATATCTCCACTTGGAGTTACAAAAGAAATTCCTAGCTTGAATTATAAAGTAGATGTCCAGCAATCAGTTTTAATGAATGGTGCTCGTCCTATTAAGGAGGCTCAAAGTGGTTTTAGGGTTGACTTAGTTCCATCTATAGCAAGTTAAAAAAATCATTGAGGCAGACTTTATTCGTTAATTCATATACCATATATGGTTTTCAATTATTGTTCCGTTAACGAAGAAGAATGGCCTAATTCGAGTCTGCATTTAACTTAGGGATCACGTTAATGCACTCCCTAACGATGAGTTTCCTCTTGTCATTACTGATTTGATGCTTGATGTTATCAATAGTTACAAGGCCATGTCATTTAAAGATGGTTCGTTCGGCTATAACTAAATTTGCAAGGCATCAAAGGATGAAGAACTCACAACATTTTGCACGCCTAAAGATATTCACAACTATAAGGTGATGCCTTTTAGTTTGAAGAATGTTTGTGCCACATATCAAAGGGCTCTATGAAAATTATATTTTCACATTATTTAATCTTTTGGTTGAATAAGCTAAGAAACTTTGAGAGGAACCCAAAAGTAATTAATAGTAGGTCCAAGTGTCTTTTGTCACGTGTATTGTAAAATTATTTTTTTCTTTATATTATGAGTTTATGTGTCATGCTCATTGTCACAATATTTAATTTTTTCATATTATGAATGCATTTGTCACATCTATTACCAAAATATTTAATGCATTCATAATATTAGTCTATCTTTCATGTGTATTTTGACGTTTATCTAGTATTTTCATGATATATGGATCTATTATTAGATTTACATATGTAATTTTATATACCGGTAGGAGAGACTTTAAACAACATTAAGTTATCTTTGTGTGACATTTAGGTCACTAGTTCAAGGATGGAAGAGGTCATTACTGTTGGTGATAAGGTACTTTATTTACATCACAACCTTTGGGGTTTAGCCTTCCTTAGACCCCTCTAACATGGAATGCTATGCCCACCAAACTACTATTGATTTTTATATAATATTAATTCTTTAGTATGAATAAAAAGAATATATTCCAAATAGAAAGTTTAATTTTTTTCATTTACATGTTCACTTTCTGCTAACATGATTCAAGAAAAGAAATCTGATCAACTATCGCTCAATAAAACCGTAGAAAATTATTTTACACCTCTAGTTAATACACCCTAAAATGGAGGGTGTATTAATCAAAGGTGTAAAATCATCTTCCATTATTTCATTGAGCTAAAGTTGTGGAGATTTTTCTATTGAATCATATTAGGAGAAATGGTACCATTAAATGATAAAGTAAACTAGTTATTTGACATACTTCCATTTGATTCATTGTTTAGAATTAACATTATATAAAAACAATAGAAGTTTGGTACACAAAGATTTCAATTTTACCAGGGTATGGAGGAAGGCCACAACCCAAGAGGTGTGATTAAAATAGACTACCCTATGCTACTAGAAATTTGACCTAAGCAATGCTTATTTGGCAACAATTTTACAACTATGGCAATAGAGTATGTGTTGCGACAATTATAACCGTTGCAATATATCCTTAGATGTAGTAGAACAATTTCTTACATAAAATCATTGCATCATCTATATAATTTCCACAATGTATAATCGATGGCCACACAATTGTTAAAATTGGCAAAAAAACAGTCTGTGGCAACGGTTTGGTTAAGTGAAAACAAAAAAGAATTTCCCAACCCGCGAACGTGTTGTTCGATTTCAAGTGTTCATCTTCATTGGACTTTATCTCCAAAAGTAATCTTCTTCAACATTATGCTTCTAAATAAAGAGGTGTGCTATTTTAAGGTGATTTCTAAGTCCTCATTGTCTCTATTTCGTTATAGATGTAATATATTCCAAAATTTGAAATTCCATTGAGCGGATTCTAACAAATTGTAAAGAATTACAAATGGTTTTGTTTAAATGTCTGTTATTTGTTCTGATTTAGGTGTGTTATACACAATCCATTTGTAGTTTAGAATTTGTAACTCAAATTTTGTGAAGTTCTATAACTCTGTGAAAAATCATTGAGAAGCTGGGTTTCAGTTTTATAAAAGAAATGTTGTGTTGTATTTGATTATATTCTAGGGCTTTGGGTATTTTGATTTGCATTTTAAGTTTGGTGTATCTATCTGAACTAAAATTTCCCATTGATCGAAAGCTTGAAGTTATTATTTTGAAATTTAATTTTCAAATCATTATGAAAGTTGCCCAAGTTTACTACTTTCTGAAGAACAATTAAATGCTTAGCCCATTTTGTTTAGGAATAACATATCCACATTCTTCAACAACAACAATTCTTTATTGAGCCTACCACACTGCATACTTAAATTAGGTACATATTTGTTTTTGTTTGTTTGTTTGTTTCCTAAAGAAAGAGTTTGATGTTTGTATTTTATTTTATTATGTTCTACATTACAATGGGTGAACTTTCTTACTCATCTAGTCATGGGTCCTTGTTTTAGATGAAAGGTGGAAGACGATAGGAGTTAACTGATAGTGAAGAAGTGAAAGAAGGGGTAGGGATGATCAGAGGCAACCAGCAAGACAGTTTAGTAGTTATTATCTATTATGGCTGCATGTCGGAAGTTATAGTTTTGCACTTAAGAAGTGTAATTTATGATTTACATTCTTCTGTAGGGAAGTAATATTCTCTATGATGCATATATCTTTCATGTTTCTCTTGCTAACTTAGACACTTTTTTTTTATGTTTGGACAAAATTAAGTAGCATCTAGCATAAAGGAGGCCCACGATTCAGTTTCAGCAACCTTAATTTATAACTAGAGATTAAGTGGGTCAGTACTTAAAAATAAGTAGATAACAACAATCTTATATATTATTGTGTATCTATGGTCTCTAGTGTTTGAATGTAACCCTTTTTTTTGAATATTTTTATGCTGGATTTTTTATTTTATGGATTCAAAAACAGTAAGAATTTGAACTGGAACTGGTCCAAATATTATTGGTGTATTAGTGGGCCTTCTTCATGCTTCTCCGTCTCACTATCACAACATGGGCACTGCTTATCAAATCTTAGTTACAAGAAACCTTGTTTTTGATACTAATCTAGAAAAATGCAAAATGACACTAAAATTACATTAGCTAAGCATTTCTAAATCTATTAACATAAACTAAGATGGGGTATGTCTTATCTCAAACAAAAAGAGAATACACAAAGAAGATGTGCAGCTCCTTGCTTAAATTGTTCTCTCTAGTCTCTGTGCAAGTGTAATTGAGCAATTCACTAGCTGGAGTTTGTCAGGTTAGTAAAATTTTGTCTCGGTGTCATTCATTCATTGGGAAGATTATTCTTTAGATGAACTTATAAAAAGTAACTTATAAGTCAAAAGCTAAAAAAATTATATACAAGACTTGTTCAGAAATTTGTTTATGGAAAATAAGGGACATCAGATTTCATATAATATCTAGAATTGGCTGTTTATATGAAAGAATATAAATACTTTTGAAAAGGTAGCATAACATATAGTAAATAATATTTTATAATATGATAAAATATAAGACTCTTATCGTTAAAAATCACTCAATAGACGAGTCACCAGATTTATTCTCTTTTTTCTCATTGGGTCTAGGATTAGTACTAGCTGAACGATAATACCTACAATGAACTATAGAATAAATTGACGAAATAAACTATCAAGTAAAATATAGGTTACGTATTGTTGTTTGGTTAGTAGTTTAAAGTAATCTAAAATGATCTCATCAGGACATTTCTACCATTTTTGTGAATGTTTTTTACCTTATCATTTATAACAATTCTTTTTATGTGTTGTAAGGCAGTACCTAAAATGTACTGTAGAATAAATTGAAAAATTCAACTATCAAGTAAAATATAAGTTATGTAACTAATTTTCACTTACCTAATGACCTAAATTAGATCAAATACAATCATGATTTTGTTAGAGACAAAAAACTATAAGAATATCTTCAAACTTTAAAAAGTAAATTTTTTTATACATGTCGTACTCATGAATTCTGTTTTTTAAAATATTTTTCTCATGTAACGTATGATATTAAATGGATGTTGTAGATAAAAGTTGGATGGATCTCCGAAGATCCACTGATGAGTATATCCATGGAGTTAGTGATTTCTTAGATAAGGCATTTGAACGAGCAACCCAAGGAGATGAAATATTATATCCTTGTAAGAAATTCTTTAATCCTTATTGGCATTTTCGAAATGTGGTGGAGGATCACTTGATTTGTCATGGGTTTGTTCATGGATAAACTAAATGGATTTTCGATGGAGAAGGATTTTCCTCAAGAAATACGCCACATCCAACCAAGTATGATGAACCATTCGACAGACAAGACGTTGTTGATAAACTAAGAGGGGGACCTTCTGAAGATGCAAAGCGATTCTTTAAATTAGTTAAAGAAGGGAAAAAAGACTTGTACCTAGGGTGTCAGATTTGGGTCTTCATTATGAACAAATTCATGCATGTCCTAACGATTGCATGTTATTCTGGAATGACACTACAAAGTTAGACAAGTGCTAAATGTGTGGATCTTCTGGATGGAAGAATGTCCATTATGACTTGACTAACAAGGTCTCTAAAATTTCAGCAAAGGTTTTAGGTACTTTCCTTTAAAGCCTAGGCTTACGAGGATATTTATGTTCTCTAAAATATCTTTTAGATATGAGATTACATGATTCTGAACGAATCAACTATGGGAATATAAGACGTCCTACTAATGGAGATGCTTGGAAGGATTTTGATTCCTTGAATAATGACTTTGCTAGTGATGATCGTAACATTAGATAGGGTCTTTGAAGAGATTGTTTAAATCCATTTCGAACTATGATCATTTTCCATAGCGCATGGTCAGTTATGTTGATGAATCATATTAATCACCATGGATTTGAATGAAGTCGGAGTATATAATTTTTTCAATGATTATTCCATGTCCATCTTGCCCTGGAAATGATATAGATTCATACTTATAACTGATTCCAGAGTTAAAGGAACTATGGGAAATTGGAGTGGAAACATACGATGTTGTAAATAATCAAACATTTATGTCGTGTGTAGCTTTATTGTGGACAATTAGTGATTTTCCAGCATTAGCAATGCTTTCCGAATTGAGTACCAAGAGAAAATGGGATTTCCCCACTTGCAATCATAATACCTGTTCCCACTATCTCAAACAAAGTCATAAGATGTGTTATTTGTGTCATCGAGCATTTTTACCTCATGATCATCCATATAGAAGAGATTAAAAATACTTTAATGGTAGAGGAGCATAGAGTTTCACCTACTCCATTATCATGTGTATAAGTTCTTTAAGAACTTCGTAAATTCAATAATCTTTTTGGGAAGGGACAAAAGAAAAAAACACAAAAATATGATGGTCCATTGGAAAAAAAGATTCATATTTCTTGAGTTGCCATATTGGGCAACCAATAAATTGAGGTACAATCTTGATGTGATGTACATAGAGTTGAATATTTATGACAGTTTGCTTGGGACTTTATTGGATATACATAGAAAGTCCAAATATCATATAAATTCTCGATATGATTTGCATGAGTTGGGGATACGCAAAGAGCTTCAACCAACAAAAGATTGTGATACTGGAAATATTCATTTGGCTAAGGCTTGTTTCTCTATAAAACAAGACGAGAAAAGGTTATTTTGCACTATTTTAAGAGATATCAAATTACTAAAAGTGTTTGTCTCTAATATATCAAGTCGTGTTTATGTTGAAGATATGACAGTATAAGGATAAAAATGCCATGATGCTCATGTAATATTGCATTACTTGATCAAGGTTGTTATTAGAAAAGGTTGCCCAAGAATGTGTCTTTGGTCTTAATTAGGTTGGACAATTATTTTACAGCTATATGTAGTAAAATTATAAGAAGAAGCGATCTTGATAAGCTGAAGGATGAAATCATTGATATAGAATGTGAGCTTGAAAAGTTTTTTCCTCCATCTTTTTTTGGTATAGTGACACATTTACCTATCAATTTAGTGGATGATTTAAATCTTGGAGGTCAAACTCATTTGCATTTGATGGATTCTACTACAAGAACTATATGCGACTTCAAGGGGCTTGTTTGTAACTCAAAAAAATCCAGAAGGGGCAATAGTAGAGGGTTTTTCAACTATAGACTATTTGACCTTTATTTCGAGATAACTACTTGATAAGGTGAAGAAAATATTTAGTAGGTATCAAACTGACGATGATGAGGACAATCAAACAGAGGAAGGTGATGATTCATCTTTATATCCTAAGACAGGTCATCCAATCGAAAGTATAAATAAAAGGAAAGGAAAGACTTTTAACATGGAGAATCATGAGAGGTCTGAAGATCATCTATATGTTTTGTTCAATAACGGAGATGAAAAAGTAGAGACATTAATTGAGTAAGATAAAATAGTCCTTTAATTCTAAAATCATTTATATTTATGATATGTGCTTTACATCGATTAAATTGCATATCATTCTTGCACTGAACATAAGAATTTAATTGATAATCGTATCAGAGTAAATGCATGGGTAAGAGCATAAATCCATAATAGCGATATCAAATATTGGTGTAGGGATAAAGTTAAAAATATTGAAGTGTCCAATTATTTAAGATGGCTAGATAAAGGTCTTATTTTTGTGTCTAAAATATATACTTGATATTTCATTAATGGATATAGTTTTCACACAAAGACACGGGATGTCCCTTGGAGTACTCAAAAAGTGGAGTTACTTTATTTACATCAACAGATAGTTTTGCTACCATTAGGGACAAAAATCCTATCGATGAAATTGTTATCTATTATGGAATTATTCAGGACATCATTAAGATTTATTATTGGGGTTGATTTAGTGTTGTACTTTTTAGATGTGATTGATTTCATAACGAAATTAATAAATACGGATTGACTCGGGTATACTTCAATAAAAAAATGCAGCACGAATGATCCTTTTGTACTAGCATCTCAAGTGCATCACGTTTTTTATGTGGAAGACCCAATTGAGAAAAATTTATATTATGCAAGGCATAAAGTTCCAGTGTATTTCTATGATTTAGAGGAAGAGAATTGTCCTAATATAAAAAAAGTATTTTGGAGAGAGACTAACGCTGACATTGGTTCATCAGAAAGAGTACTCAATGTAGATGTTGGATGGTCAAGAGAAGATCTACTTGTTGACATCATTTATCTGCCTACCCTAGCACAATATTGAGAAGATGTAGTTATGGAAACACCAGAATAGGAGGATGACTTCGATGATACTGATTGGGATTTAATGGAGGTTGATGATTGACAAAGGATCTTATGAACATGATCAATAAAGTCACTTCTTTGTTTTTTTTGTATTGAGTAATAAATACCTTTTTAATTTGCATCATATAAAGTATGGATGTCGATTGCACTCTATTTGGATTTATGCCTATTTGCTACTGCTAGTTGTTTGATTTCTGCTTATCTATTCTGTAATATTTTCTTGCTAATGCTAGTCTATAGATATATTAGTTAATAATATTCTTTGTTTATTTCTATGTTATACTTCTTTTTGCATCTTCTACCATTTCTCTAAAATCACATTGAGTAACAGGCTCTCGAAAGTTAGATTTTAAACTAGTTATGATGTAAATTATTTAATCAACTTCCTCTTGAATTCATTGATTGTTATTTCTCTCCCCAAATATAGAATCATCCCTGCTGATTGGTTTAAAAGTGATCTACTGACCAACATTTTTGTGAGATAAGTAACAAAGGAGCATAATTCTTTATAATATGCTTGAGCTACTACTGATGCTATTATTGTTTGTTCTTTTGACTTTCATTGTTTATGTTATTCACGTTTGAAAAGTCTGCACTGAGAGGCTTCTTATGTCTTATTTTTACACAGATTTGGATAGTCATGATTCAACAAGAGTCTTCAAAAAGGAAAAAAAAAAAATACATATGCTAAACCTGGATCATTATCATTCTTGGCAAATAAAAAATGACGGTTATTGACAACAAATGAAATTGTTCACGCTATAGAGTCAGAGGAAGGACAACTGCTTAAGTTAATTGAACAAGAACTAGTAGCATCACAACCTGAAGCTAATGGACAATCTGTGGAGGAGCAACCTCTTGAACAACCTCTTGAGCAACAACCTATAGAGGATTAAGTGCAAATGAACTCTTTGCTCATCCACCTGGTGAACAACCTGAAGAACAAGGTAACATATATACTTAGAAACATACTAAATTCATCTAGGAATTCTAATTTCTTATATTTTCTTATAGTAAAAGGTGTTTCCAGTATAAAGAAAAGAGGTCAAACGCAAATGCATAATGTACATGCACGAATAGAACATATGTACATCTTATTGAACAATCTAGATCAACTAGTTTGTCCTACTGAGAACGTTATGACAGAGTTAAGTAGCTTTTTTGGTACATTGAGAAGAAACGAGGCTCTTTGCCCATTTGATACACTTGACTTGAGGAGGATGGATACTAAAAAAGGATTTGTTAAATTATTCAAGGTTTGGAGTTTTCAATATTTAATTTCTTGTAAAAGTATTTTACTTCAATTGGTGAACTGAATGACACCAAATTGATGGAGAAATGCATTATTCCTAAAGCTGAAAAAAAATTGGGCTTTGGTAATAATTCGAGATGCTTGGAGAAGGCATAGAAGTGATTTGAAGACAAATTATTATGACCCATATGACAATGATGAATTTTGAATGGCACAAAAAACCTTAGTCATATTCCAAATTGTCAGTTTAGAGAGCTCCTAAAATATTGGAAGTTTGAGAAATTCAAGGTAAAATTTATCTTTGAATCTGAAACAACTAGCTTATTCTTCTCTAGATTTCTTTTGTGATATAGTTTTTTGTGCAAATTTATTTTTCTTTAACTTTATTTTCTGCTATTTTTTTCTGTGTTGCAATATTGTTCCATCTTTTTACTTTTACCAGTGTGGTACTAGTCACAACTAAAACATAGGATTTTGCTCCAATCATAGAAAAAATGTTCCATTGAGTGAGATTTTTATGCTTATCTCACTTTATATGTCTTTGTTTAACATTATTGATTTATTTGTTTGCAGAAAATGTCTGTAACAAATAGTAAGAACAGGGAAAAGCTGATGAATCCACACACAACAAGAAAAAAGAGTTTTACCTTAATCGGTAGTAAATTGGTGTGTTCTCTTATTTATTATCTTGTCTTAACTAGTCATTTAAGAATTGTCTGATAATTATTTTATTTGACTAGGAAAAATAAAAGGAATATGTATCCACTATGGACCTCTTTGTGGTTACAAGAACAAGAAAACTTGGTCATTCGTACAAGGCATTGAATGAGAACACAACAAGAAAAATTATACAAATAACATTGATATATATTTATTTAATGAGACCAATTATTTATTCTAAAATTTAATTTACAAGACTGATTGTTGGATATGATCTGGTTAGGCTGAAATGGAGGAAATTCAAAAGCAAATGAGCACAAATGGTCAGTTTGTTGATGCATTTTCAGTTGTCATGGGTCTTGAACATTCGGGACGTCTAAGAATATATTGAGTAGGGGTTACAAAGACAATTTTGGAAAAGAAGTTTGACAATTCTGAATCAAATTTGAATGAACAAATGATGTAGTGCAAACAAATGGAAGAAAGGATGGAAAAAATGGAGAAATAAATGCAGGAACAAAGAAGAACATGTCAAGAAGTTATTGCAGATATAGTCGCACAACATCATCAAGAAAGATTAATGGATTTTAACATACTAGCAACATTGTCCGTTGCTTGTCCAAGAGGAGCTACTTCTGCTTAAACAACTAATCAAGGTTAGTGTCACTAAATATCCGTTTAAACTATTTCTTCTCTACTACTACTTTATCTTTCTCTTGAAACACTATTTCATTCCTCTGTTGCGACTCTACTTTCTTATGGTAGTAGAAAAAATTAATACTCTTGGAAACACTTAAAATTTATATTTTGATATCATGGTGGACTAGTTTGGAATAGTTTGTTAATTGACATAAGTGATAATTTTAGTTTTAAGCCATCCTTACTGATCATTGCCTAATGAATCTTGACACAATTCCAGATTTATAATATATTACACATACTTTTATGGACTTCCGTAACATTTAAGGGAATATTAAGTATTTTAATGTTTGTTGGACTACTGTAACATTTAAGGGACTTTCGCATACGACCTTGACGATTTTGTTATTCTCTATTTATTCTGATTGTGGCCTTCTCGGCCATTTGGTTAGCTGAGTAATTTCTAGGATCAACCTTGTCGGCTATGACTTATTAAGTATCAGCTAACATCATTCTATATACTGTTGATTTAAGAGATCTCCCCTTTTTTCTTGTAGCAGTTTAATATCTGTTGGACTGTTGTAACATAAATGTTATAAGAGACTATTGAGTACAGCCTTGTCGATTTTTTTATTACTATTTCTTATGATTGTGGCCTTGTCGTCCATTTGGTTAGCTGAGTATTTTCTAGGATCAACCTCCTCGGCTATGAATTATTTAATATCAGCTAACATCATTGTATTTAATGTTGTTTTAAGATACATCCTCTTTTTTCTCGTTGTGGTAGTTTAATGTTTGTTGGACTTCTCTTGCATATATGTTATAAGAGACTATTGAGTACAACCTTGTCGATTTTGTTATTACCTATTTCTTACTATCCTGGCCTTGTCGTCCATTTGGTTAGCTGAGTATTTTCTAGGATCAACCTCGTCGATTATGAGTTATTAAGTTCCATTTGATTGTCTTCATCAAAAACTTTAGAGATGCTTCTGGTTTCTTTTCCTCCTTAGCTGCTTCTGGACCCTTCATAGCTGCTGCTTCCAATCCAACAGCCCCAGCTTTCAAGCGCAACCATTGTTTGCTCAATCATACCCTACTTTTTCATAAAAATAGAAGACAGTTCCGAAACTTCAACCAAGGTAAGTCCCAAAACTTCATCCACAAGTCTCCATACCCTATCTGATGGAGGAATGCGATGCGCGGTAGGATAAAAAAATGCAGGATCATAATCAGCTGGAAGCTTTCTCTGGTCAATCTCTAATTCCTAATTCTCTTCTTCCTCTTTTCTAGGAGGCTAACAAAGTGTCGAGTCAAGACAGTTGAGAAAACAAAATGGTTGTTAGCCATATTGAATTGAACAGGTAATAGTACTAGAAAGTAATCATCTACTGATCCATCTGAAAATACAATCAACAACCTTGAGTTTTGAGTTGATGAATCGATGCCACCTACAATTGCAGACAGTTCTAACTGAATATTATTGGTTTTTATGTTTCCTCCCTCTTTTTCTGACCCTACTTCTTCCCCTTCTTTTAGTGTCTGGCTCATCCGAATCAGATTTTCCAGTAGCTTCAGTGTTGTAACAGTTACCTTGTTCATTAAGATTGTTTCTCCTATCTGTCGAGTGTTCTGATTTATCTTGTAGCTGAGTCATTATTCTCTTGTTAGTCATAAAACAAGTTTACTGTTAGTCATTATTCTTGTTGTTTACATAAATTATGACTTTAACAGTAAGGAAGATATTAGTTTTGAGTAACTATTAAACTGAACTAGGAGTGATGGAATAATTCTCAAAAGTAGTATGCAAATATCTATAACAACTATGCTAATTTTTATTGTCATTTAAAGCTTATTGAATTTATATATGTGTCGTAGATATAGAGTGATAACTTAAATATACATCACTTAACTTATTGAACTTTTGCAATAAAATTGGTAAATTATTTTCTATTTTCATTAATTGTATATAATCGATGAAGAAGATGAAAGCAGTACTGAAGACTTGGCATATGATCTTAATTTAGTTAATGTTAAGCTTACCTATGTTCCGAAAGTCTGTTATTTTTTAAGCTTGAAAAGTACTCTGTGGTGAATCTATAGATTTCTCCCTTTTTGAATGGTTGATAAAAGTTTATATATTGTGTTTTTATCGATATTACGTACCCAACCATGGATCTAAGACTATAACTTTGGTAATTAAATATATTTTCTTTGAAGAATCTTTCCATGTGTATTTTATGTTATAAAAATATTGCAATGACTCATAATATATGTGTGCAACAAATTATATATATATGTTGGAATAGCCTAATATAATCATTGCAATAGGTATATATTAATTGTTGCAAACAAAATAGAATCATTGTGTTACCCTCTATTAACTGTAGCAATAGACATTAAACAATAATTATAAAGTGATGCCTTACCATATAACAACGGTTGCAATAGAACGAAATTGTTATTAAAACAATCGTAGCAATAACCTAAAGAGAACCGTTGCATAAAACTCTATAGCAACGGTGTATAACCGTACCAATACTATGTTAACCGTCGGCAACGGATTAGAAATAAATGTGGCATAGAACTTTACTTTGACAGTTCACAACCGTGCTAATAGATCCCTAACAGTCGCTAATTTATTATTCTGAAAAACGTAGTAATAGGTCAATCTAATGCTACAATTATAATAACCTTAGGAAAAAACGATCATAATATAGCCATTGCTACGTGAGTTGTTGTAGCGGTTGGTTAAACCATAGCATTAGAGCTATAGCAACAGTAGAGAGGCCTATTGCGACGGTAACTTAATCGTGCCATTAGGTCAAATTTCTTGTAGTGACAAGTGCCAGATTTAATGATTTCTTCCATGACCTATATGACATACATAGATTACTTTATGTTGTTTCCAGGCTCTCCTCCAGACATAACTTTATATAAGTCGATCTAGTAATAGAGTCACATAGTATGGAGATATACTATAAACTTTTGATAGATATACTTAAAATGTAAAAATATTAAATAATAATATAATACACACGAAAAAATTGACTCATTATATGTAAACAATAAATAATGTGATAATACATTTGACAAATGAACTCATAGTATGGAAAATATTAACTAATTTGACAATACACATGCCAAGTAAACTCTTCGGCGTACTATAAGTTACCCCGACATTCCTCACAAGGTTGTGTTATACCTCATTTTAACTAGGTGAAAATAGTGTACACTATATTGATATTGATGATTCCTAAATTAAAAAACTAACTTAATGAGTCATTACCTAATAAATTATTGTGAACTAGCGCACCTAAAATTGTTTAATAATTGCCTTAAGTTAATATCATTTTAAGCTCTAGTAAACACAAGTTTCTAGATAAGGGTTCAACTAATCTAAACAAAAGTATTAATTAGTCTTTAAAATCCATTAAAAAGGCTAAACGGCCGAACATAATTAATTAGTAGTGCAAAAGTAAAATAGTGTTGTAAACATTTAACTTGTTTGTTAGATAAATAATGAGGCCTTGAATGCACTTGAAGATTGTAAGATACAGGATTTTTTATAAAAAATTATTTAAGCATTCGAAGTAGTAAAAGAAGATCGACTGAACTTAACTTCATTTAAGCGGTATAAGTTTACAACTCGGATAAATTCAAGAACTTTGTAAAAGTTTAATAATTTTCTTATTAAAAATCAATCTGAAAATCTAAACCAAAAAGGGTTAGGCAGAAATGTTGTTGTGGTTTGTTGTTAACAAAAGTACTTGTATGAAAAATGTGTTTTCACAACTAGTGTATGGGGCCAAATAAACTTCATATATTAGGAAACAAATAAATAGACATTAAAACATTAATCACATTAATACAAATAAATGAAACAAGCTGAGATAAATGAGGTAATTAATAGTTATGCTTTCTTTTAATAGAGGAAAGAATCCCTTTGTTAATAAACGTTTGAACAATATGAAGAGGGAAAGAATAAGGTTGTGCGGCCTGCAGGATATGCAAGCTCCATCCGTAGCGGCATCGTTGATTCTCAAAGTGAGACTCCTCAACTCCAATTTTCATATCAAATAAACGTTAGGAAAGATTTAGACAAGGGAATGTGATTACTGATATTTTCTAAAAGAGGATAATAGTCATTTGAAAATTATATTAATCATCTCTAAGAGCATGTTACATTCTTATCTCAACAAAACTTGATATTTCACGTACTTGACACAAACTAAGTATATAAAAATCATCACTCATAAATATATATGTCTAAAATAATGCAATAGAGAGCAAATTATCATTTCACTACTATTATATCAAATTGTAGTTCAACATCCTTATTTTGCATGTGATAGTAAATAAAGTTTCTACATAGTAGCATATCTAATACTTAAGAAGTAGTCAATTTATCATTTTTAAGACTAAATTAGAATCGTGTAGTTATTTATCCAGCAGAACATAGAGTTGTACATGATAAATCTATTTATATGATCAAAATTAGATTTCCCAACACTGTAGAGAGAAAATATCATATCACAGTAAATACAGAAAAAATATTAATACATTGTGTTTTAAATATATTTAAAAAAATACATAGCTAATTATTTTCTAACACATCCGCAAATGTTTAATTAAATAGTTGGATAAGATTATACCTTTTAAAGTGTAGTGCACTAGGGAGGTTATCCACCTCAAATCTACTCTCGTCTGACAAATAAGGTCAGGTACGGCATAGAGGAGATTCAAATATTCTTTGTAAGAAATATTCAAACACAGGCATGGTGTTTTTGTGATTGTAAAAATAGGTCAGGTAATTTTCTTGGCAACCAAATCTCGTCCATAATTAATTACTGACACGGCATGTTTTCATAGAAAAATTTACGTCACTAAAATTTTAACTTTTGGTGGGATTTTGATTTTGATTTTTAATCTTTGTCAAATGGAGTTCTTCATACTCTTCATGTCCATACTTTTCAGACAATAAGTTCACATAGTAGCCCATTTTGTCCCAGCCAACAAATGCAACTACAATGTAAGTGATTTATATAAATGTCGTAAATATTATGAGGACTGATTTTTTTAATAAAAATAAATAAATTCATAGCCGAATATTGACTTCAGGGTGACTACATATCTTGATTCCATGAGAATCATGTCATACGTAGTTCAATTGTTTTAGAAGAGTGTTATTAAAGGATTTTAGTTTCTTGGTGTCATGAAATGAGTTAGTTAAGTTGAGATGTTGATGTGGGTAAGAAAGAAGAACTTGAAACTCATACATATCATGTGTTCGTGGGACTTAGTTCGAGATGAGTTGGAAAATAGATCATTTACGTCTCCTAGTGGTTTAATATTTCTCTTCACCAAATTTTCCTCATTTACTTCCTCGAAAGAAAGATTTAAGTTTATAACTTTAACCCATAATTTAAACCCATGGTAGTTAGACCAAATTATTGCATGAACATTAACAAAAGAGAGCTTAACACAAAACCCACTACATTAAATCATTACTCGACCCCATTAGAGCATCCCTCGATAATGTGGATTCAGCTACCCATCACAAATTTTTTTTATACCTTCCATGGAAGAAGACATGGGTAACTTGAAATCAATTAATTCAGAGTAAACCTAATTTGCATTTAAATTCAATATATAAAATTCAAGTCTAGAACTGTAAAACCCCAAGAACTAAAAAAGTGTTCTTTCAAAAGTAAATTAGTCTATCCTTTTAACGAACTAATCTAACTTCTCAAATATAGACCTTAAAACTTCATAAAAATTAGGTCTTTTCTGATATTTAAAACTTTGCCCAAATTAACTTCATATCAAACTCGATGACATTAGTCGGGCTCACCAAACGCACATGGCAAATCATCCTTCGTTCCTCAGCTCGTTATGTGATGCTCTATCCTTGAGGTGTTTGAACTTCAATTGGAGAACTGGTTCAATCCATAACTTCTCCTTCAGTGATTATCCGAATACCACCGTAGTCTACCTTTCGAGTATTACATATTTTTGTTGCATACTATCACTTTGGGAGATGTACAGAAGGACCGCCGTTCTATCTCGGCGCATCGTCTTCTCTTGTATAGTTTGTTGCCCTTTTATTACCAACAAATATTTTGCACTGTAATTTCGGGCAAGGTCGTTCTTACTACGCGGTTTGTCTTTCAGGTTACGTGACAAACAATGTTAACTTTGAACTTCTTTTTGTATTTTTGGTCATTCCTTCAAACTCTAGTGAGTGTCTTGTTCAATTTCATTCATAGATGCAAATCATCAATATTTGATTAGAAAAGTACAAGGTTAGACATTGAGGACACTACTTTATGAGCTAATTTAAACTTAAATGAGTGCAAATATACCACTCATCAACACCCCAAACTAAGCTTTTGCTTATTTCAAGTTAATCAAGAACACAATAAGCTCAATCTGGGTCTCTACAGTAGAACTCAATGAGATATATCATGATATCAAAATTCCAAGACTAATTTATATAAAATTTTACCCTAAATCATGATCAAAAAGCTTAAGGTGGTTACTATATTATCTCAACACAAACTCAAGCGAACTCTAGCTTCTTGTCCAATAAAATAACGTGTTTCAACAAATGCATGCAAATGACTCACATCAAGTAGGATTCCATTATATTAGAAAGAAAATAAATAAAGGTAATATGAATCAATACAACCCTCACTCTCTCAAAGGATAAACAGGTGCACACTTTGTTCCATAAGTTTGCCCATGTATTCCAAACATCACACAACCTAGTTTGTGTAAGATCTCAAGGGCCTTTTAGTAATGGGGATGAGGGGTAACACATGGTAAATTTAGATTTGTGACATATATCTTTTTGAAATTATTGTTTCAGTCATCAACACCTCTTCTCAGCTTTTGTTTCTTATTTTTCATTTGAAAACTCAAATCTTGGAATTCACTCAATTTTTTTGGAATTCCCCTTTATTCTATTTCAGTTCAGTTCTTCATTTATATTTTTCCAACATGTTTCCATTACCATGATGACACAAATATTTTTTATAAGGAGAGGTTTATTTTCTTTTTTTGTAAAACTTCACTTGGTTTTGATTCATCCTGGTTTTTTCACACCCGAAACATAGGCTTTTGGCCTAAGTTTACTATTTAAATATTTCAATGCTTTAGAAAGGGTTTAATGTGAGAAGAGAGGGATAATTTGGTTCAAGAGGCTTCTTTTTGTTATCAAAAAATAGGTTAGGCTCAATTGCTGCACTCACACCCTCATAAGGTAGTGAGAATAGGCTTTATGGATAATTTTTTTCCCTCGAATTTTTCCCCCAGATCATGTTCCATATTATAATTATTGATACAATTGGACTAACAAGTCATATTTCAAGAATTACACATGCATGCTTTGAAATAAAAACCGTACCACACATGGAACCTTGAACTCATTTAGAAGATCCCAAACGTACATGCAATGTTCATGGTAAGGCTGAATACAAAATATACCTAGTCAATAAAAGATTTAATGAGATATGTTAGAGGTATAACCTCATAAAATTTGTTCTCACAACACCAAAACTGCGCATTATGCTCATCGTGAGTACTATTCCAGACATATATTTTTGAAAAAAATAAATTCTCAAGTTTTTATTAATGAAAACTTCAAGCATTTCATGATTTGAACTCATGAGGGTTGCAACATCAAGGGACAACGATATAGAATTAAAGGAACACATGATTACAAAATTACACCCGAATATAATGAATTAACAAACTAAAATTTTTCAAAATACAAAATAATAAAATAGAAGCAAAACGGGAATATTTTCATGAAGTCCCTCACCCCACCTAAAACAAAATGTACTGCCCTCAATATAAAATAAAATAGTCTAATAGAAAGATAAGAGAATGGGCAATGTTGACAAGATAGGCATGTAGAGCACTCTGATATAGAGTCTCGAGTTGAGAAGCCTCAAGTGTGGCATCGGTGCTAGACAATAGGATCATATGTAGTAGCATAGGATGTACAAGTGGGGTATTAGTCCAAATCAACAACGTGAGTTCTTCTTGAGTCTAGAGTGAATCCACTGTAGACGATCTCTAGAGTCTCTTCAATAGACCTCTTCAACGCAGACCGAAGAATGACGTCAATAATGTCATGAAGCTCGGCTATTGTCTTAGCAATACTGTTTTCCTCATGTCTCAAATTCTCCTCATATGTTTCCTCGTTTAACTTTTACTAGAACCTCTCACTCTCAGCCAAAGAATAAGATGCAATGCACTAGGCATCTCGGGCACATTTGGAAGACAAACCTCGCCCCAATTTGTGGAGATTTACACAAATTAAATTTTGACCAACTCTTTCATCAAAGTAGCCACCTCCCCTCCCTGGATATTAAAATATATAAACTAATTCTAACCTTCTCATGAACCTCACCCCTCATATTTAAATCATTCATCTTCAAAGCATTTCTCGCGACAATCCCCTCACATTGTCTCACTCACTCAATCACACGTGTGAAGGCCTATTGAATGGCCTAGTCAATGAGTAAGGAAAATTTTCTCTTAACCCGGGTAGCTTTTGCATAAACTGACTGGGCAAGGTTATGAATCTTATATATCAAAGCCTGAGCAAATGGTGGATGAGAAGGTTATCATAGAAGGAGAAGATATGTTCTTCAGAATTGCAAGTTAGGAGAGTCGACCACTAGAGTGGACTCTGGCGGTGGCGTCTTTGTTCAAGCTGAATCATCTCCTCAAATACTTAGTCTTGATACTCTAAATTTTACTGGAGGAGACTAGAATAGTCTTGTAATTAGTTTTCCCTTGAAGGGGAACTCCAGCTCTCTCGTATAGCATACAAATGAGCACGGGGAACGAAAGAGATGTCCGTTCATGTTCTTCTTCAACTAATATATCCTTCACAATTATTTATCCCCATTTTCCCTCTCACTAATAGAAACCACTAACACATACTTTGGATGTTGGGTTATACATTCATTTTTGTAAAGACATCACATTGCAACCAATAAACCCGAACAAGTATCTCGCCAGTATAATCATATATTTCTCTCTATCTTGGAACCTTGTGCTATCAAAGTAGGTGCAGACCTACCGACTATTATATGCGCTAACCACTCTTTTAATGTATCCAATGTCTTTTTAATATGTGTAATGTACTCATTAGTCTGATTATATGGGGTGTCTAGTACTGCGTTAATTTTATTGGAATGACACAACACTATCTTCCCCTGCACATCCGCTTCATTCAATGTCTTCTTGACATAGCTTATTTCTCTTTTTTCATTAATTTCTTGGAATAGGCGTCATAAAACTGTTGTACCCATCTAGGTATATATGGTTGCCTTACTTTTATGAACTGATCCAACTTGTGGAATTTGATTGCAATCCATAATGTCAGATACTAACTTATGACTCTACCAGTCGAGAGTGTATCTTCCTCCAAAATGGTTTGTTCCACTATTCCCATAAGTTTATTCAAAGCCTTCTGAGCTATAATCGAGATATCACAAAAGAAAAAATTGAATTTTATAGGGGTGATAAAAACTATTATAAGAAGTTTATATTTTTGTAGCGATGTTCTTACTTTATTTCATACCCCCATTTGTAGGGGTATGAGAATTGAACTGCTGTATCTTGGAGACCATGGAATATTCATCCATTGAGACTCTTTTTTTCAAAGGTAGAGGAGAAGATGACTCTCATTTTTCCTTATCATAGGATTCTAATTGTTTTACATTATATTTCCATTACCTACAATAAAATATTTTAATCATGAATTTATGAAGGTTAGTTGAATTCAAATATAAATTTGAAGATGTTGAAAAACAATCACGAAGTTCTGCTAATAGGAAGGTGATGTTATAAACAAGTTCGATGAGTTTTAGCGATCTCATGAATAAGACAATATCAATTTATCCAAGCTTCGGAAAAAAAGGCCTAACTAAGTTTCAACTTGGTTATTCGTTGAGTTGGTTTCGGTGAACTAATACATGTCCATCAAAACTGACAGTGCAAACAAGGAAATGACAAAAATCAAGGGCGATTCCTTTACCACTTGGTGATTTTCCAAGTGGTTTCCGCGGAATAAGACTAGCCCTTCGAATGGGAAATCTCCCAAGATCATGTGCATGCTAATAAAGGTGATCCAAGTATTACTCGGAAATCACCTTACTCCCATAGTGGACTAATACAAGCTTGTCGAATAGGAGGTTTCAGCCGACTAAATTGTCACAGAAAAACCAACCGACACCACAAATACTTGTTTCCCCTAACATGACAATCCACTTATATCCTTCATTACTCATGTGTACTCATATTTTCCCATTTTATCATTAACAATTGCACTAATTGATGATTTTCCATTAAAAAAGTAGTCATCATGTCTATTTTTGGTCAAAATGATCCAATTAGGAAGACTTAGCTACTTAGACTTTACTCACATAAAATTAGACTCAAAACCAAAAACATAACAAATTAAATTTAATAATATATCAAACACAATCATGATTCATCAATTTAACAAGCCTTATAGTTAAAATCACAGAGCACAATTCAGTCTCGACAATATGATGCTACCTATTGATATCAGGCTCTCAAGCACACTTAAAAGGCTCAATACCAGACCCTATATGCAATCTAAACTCAAAAATGACAACAAGAGGTAGAAACACAAAACATAAAGCCAAAAGTAATCAAGAAATAAAATTATTGAGGTTTGGTTGGAACGAACTCATACCAGATGCACTCCTAGCACCTTTAGTATGCTCAACGAGGCTAAAAAATACTCACAATTCACCAATCAACAGAAAGGAATAAAAAAGGCTCTCACATTTCAAAGAAATTGAATTTTTAATTTGAAAAGACTTGTGTCCTTTTTACATCAGAACCATGTGGCAATCCACCCTGATGTCCCTAAACGTGTTCGGAAAATCAACAACTAACACTTAAGATCACTTAAATTTCCTAAATAAACACAAAAACAGATTGCTAATTTGGTGGACCCAATGGATTTCACTTAGTACACCTCTGTGAATCGCCTGTTGGAATTTTTATGGCCGATCTTGAAAGTATACTTTTCCATCTTTAGGAGTAGTGTGCATAATGCATTCGGGGTTTACATTACTATAAGTCTTAATTTTTATGGTTAGAAGCATGTGAGAAGAGTTTTCAAGAGTTGACTGATAGGCTTACCTTTGCTCGGGGGTTTACGTCAGTGGAAGGCTCTGATTGGTTTGCTATTTACTGTGATGCTTCAAGTATTGGATTTGGGTGTGTTGTTATGAAAAAATAGAAATTTATTGCTTATGATTCAAGAAAGCTTAAGATTCACAAAAAAACTATCCTACCCTTTGTATGGAATTAGTGGCGGTTGTTTTTTCCATAAATATTTGGAGGAAATATTTATATGGTGTCCATGTCAAAGTTTTACTCACCACAAAAGTCTGAACTACGTGTTCAAGGAAAAGGACCTAAATATTAAACAAACGAGGTGGATTTAGTTTCTAAAGGGTTACGACCTAAGTGTCCACTATCACCTTGTAAGATCAATGTAGTGGGAAATTATCTTTATCAGCTATTAATGGGTAGTGTAGTAAATGTAGAGGAACTAGGAACAAAGAGTTGGTACATGATGCTCATAGATTGACCTGACTGAGTGTTCGGATTGTTGATTCTAATGAAGGTGGCATAGTTGTTCAAAATGGTCTTTTGTAATAAATCCAAGTAGAAAAGTATTGATCTAATTTTTGTTTAGTTGAAGGAAGTGATCTGTTCATGCTTTCTTCTAAGAAGAGATTGTGTGTTTCAATATTAATGTTATTTTTGTGTTTCATATGTTGATGATTTTCAAGATAACAATTTATTGGAAGCCTATAGTTTGTGATATTCCATTCACCCGGATGACACTAACATGAACCATAACTTGTGAGAGATCTATTGGTAGAATAGGATGAAGAAAGACATTGGGGAGTTTTTTTTGTAAAGTTCCCTAATTTTCATTAACTGATAGTTGAACCCAAAAACTTGGGTGGTCTATAAAAAGAAATTAGTGTCCATACTTGGAAGAATAATGAACTGAATGTGGACTTTATCGTTGATTTATCGTGCACCTTGTTTGAATATAACTCGATTTGGGTTATTATGGATCGTATGACAAAGTCGGTTTAGTCCTTTTCCACAAATGCTTGATAATGGATTGATGATATTGCTAAGTTGTGTATTAGGAAAATGTTTAAGTTTCATGGGTTCACCTATCAGTTATCTCCAACTATGGTAAACAATTCACTTCTCAGTTTGGAAGTCTTTTTAAAAAGGTTTTGGTAGTTGTGTCAAACATAGTACATCCTTTCATCCTCAAATTGATGAACAAGTAGAGTTTATTATAAAAACATTGGACGATATTTTGAGATCTTTTTAAATTTTTCAATGGTAATTTGTATGATAAATTGCCTTGAATTAATTTTGCATAAAATAATAGCTGTCATTAAAGTATTTGTATGACTATGTTTGAAGTTCCTTGTGGTACAAGGTGTAGATCTCCTAGAGTTTGGTTTGAGGTGTTTTTCATGTGTCCCAAGTAGGTACATCATGCTATGGAGCGCATTCAATTTATAATAGAAATGTTAAAAACGGTTCAATGTCAACAAAATTCCTATTGCAATATTAGAATAAACGATCTGGAGTTTGAATTGACGATATATTTACTTTGAAATTTCACAAATGAAAGGTGTAATGAGTTTTGGTAACAAAGAGAAGCATAGTTCCCATTATGTTGGTCCTTATTATTTTTTGAGGTTTACAAACGTGGTGGCTAGTGAATCAAAATTGAACTCCGATTTATCAATGTTGAACCTAGTATTCCATGTACCTTTATTGAAGAATTGTATCAATGATCCGACATCTATAATACCATTACAGAGAATTGGTATGAATAAAAACCTTTCATATGAAGAAGTTCTAGTTGAGATTTTTCATCGGGAAGATAAAAAGTTGTGAAACGTTAAAGTTAAATCTATAAAAGGTGTTGTGGAGGAACCGAACTGTTGAACGTGGCACTTGGGAGACCGATCCTTATATGATGTCCCAATATCCTTATCTCTTTCCCTCTTTTCATGACTCAAGGGTACCCCTAGATGTAAAATGGTGTATAGAACCCTAAAGGACTCCATAAAAGGCACTCCACTCTCATAACATATGAAATCGAAAAAGGGATAGTCCAAGTCCAAAACTATTTATAAAACAAAAAGCGGAAGTGTAAACTCTTGTCTTATCAGAGCCATCTAATACAATATAATGAAATTGGGCTTGGCCCATGTATTATTTCCAAAAAAGATATACATGAAAGAAGCTGAAAGAATAAAACTCCTTCCTAGAAGAATTATGACTCACCAAAGCTCGAGGATCAATCAAATCACCTACAACTCACGAAACTGAGCACCCTGGATATCAGACCCTACATTGAGGAAAAATATAGGCAAGAGTATACCGGGTATGATAGACACACATAAAACATTAAAGACATTTAAAAAGGAAGATTTCCTTTCATGACATTCAATAGACAATGTTAATCATCATACGAAAGAATTATAAAACATTACTCATAAATAATGGTCAATTAAAGTTAACTTCATCTTTAAAATCCATGAAGCTCATATTTGATACTTCTTGAAATAACCTTTGTTCGTTATTACTTGTAGTGAATTAGCCTTAACTGACTTGAGCCCATGTGAGCTATAACATGATCCCGGTATTTCCCACACCTAAAAGTGTTGTCTTACTTGAAAAGGTAGAACCATGAACATCTAGCCTAAGTTGATACGCTAGCTAATCAATCTATGGAGAATATGGTTATGAGATAAGGAGATTGGTACTAAAACACGAACCTCTACTAACGTGTAGGCTTCCATCTCATGACATTACTTTGGAAAACCAACCTCAATTGACATGACAGCATTCATCTCATATTAAATATCTACTAGGTTCTGCATATAAACCTGATGAAATAGTTATTAAGTCTTGAATTATCTCATAATTCATTGAAATGTTCCCTTTGACAACCACACAAAGTTAGTTTCATTAGGATATCTCCTTATATGATGCATGAGAAAACCTTTCACCATACATGATACTTTTATAATCACTTTTGATGTTTGATTCAATTAGGTTAGAAAGACTTTGAACCTAAAAAATATTTTTTATGTGAAAACCTTTTATATCATGCTAGTTATGTGTTTTTGAGAATTTCCTTTCAACTACATAATAACATCATCATTGGTACTTTACTGTTATAGAGCCCCTATAATATTTGCATAGATTTCATAAAACAATGGATAAGTCCATAATTTACCTTTTGAGGTTAAAACCCACTTTCAATCATAAAATCTTATATAAATGGGTTAGATATGGGTTTCATTATAAATTCTAATAAAGCATGCAATACATGCTTAATTTCATAAAAATCATCGTTGAAGTTCAATATGGTACATCATATGATTTTAAAACATGGGTTCATGGATAAAATAATCATAAAATCATTGTAATTCATATATTCATGCTTGATTTCATAACAATCTTCTTTCATTATCAAAACCCACATTCAATCATCCTAATTGGAAAATATGCGATATACATGGATTCATGGGGAATCATCATAAAAACGAATGTATTTCAAAAATTCATGCAAGAAATCATAATTCAATCATCAAATCTACATTGAATATATCCCGTGATTATCAAAGAAAACCCTAATTCTAATGGAGAATTCTAATATTTGAAATTGATGAATTTGGGAACTCCTCAGATGAAAGAAATGGATGAATTTGGGTATTCACTTGTTTTTCATTCATTCTACTATTTTCACATCCCAAACATATATTTTTGGCCTAATTTTACGATTTAAATATTGCAATGCTTCCTAAAGGATTTAAGGTTAGAAGGTAGTAATGATTTTGCCGGAGAGGCTTCTTTTGGTCATCAACAAATACGTTAGGCTCAATTGGTTCCAATATGAATTCACACCCTCAAAAGGTAC
Organism: Solanum lycopersicum; assembly: GCF_036512215.1. Lineage (NCBI taxonomy): Eukaryota > Viridiplantae > Streptophyta > Magnoliopsida > Solanales > Solanaceae > Solanum > Solanum lycopersicum. Next base: position 39,124,004 of record NC_090807.1, on the reverse strand, counting down.
TTGGAAAAGACTTTAAAAAATTTGGTTCTCTCATAGAATTTTATCCCCAGATCATGTTCCATTGTCACACCCCGAGCTACCCCCAAGACACGGACACAGAATCTAGGACCACAAGTGATCCAAAGCTAACCTTGCTTGCATGATCATGAGCATACTAAAGATAATAAAATGTTGCAGAAGTTAAATCATACTTAAAATGAAAATATGGAGAATACCCATATTCTATAACTGAGATATTTGAAAACAATGATTTTTAATACAAAAGAAATATTAACTCAACACTAAGTTAAATCTAACTATGTATGAAAATAGCCTCTAAACTAGACTAGAAATACTGGGAAAAGCCCCAGATAAATCTAGCAAAAACCGAAGCTAAATGACTAAAGATTGTAATGAAACTCATGAATGTTGTCCTCGGAGAATGAGGACTCACCATTGAATCTGCTGAACTGGAGATTGGAAAATTGTTCTATACGTGATGTGGATGCTGAGAACCTGAGCCTACATCACAAGAAGATGTAGGACGCGTATGTGTCAGTACTTGAAAGGTATTGAGCATGTAGGATAGAGCAAAGTTGAAATAAAACATAACGGAAAAAGCACAAAAACAATTATAATATTCTGAACGTGATGTCTGATTTCTGAGCTAAATGAATGCAATGCCCAATTTATAACATGCTAAAACTGAATACGGAATATAATTATAAATGGTTAATGCAGAGAGTTTGACTGAACTATGGGAGCTACTAATAACCCATAATAAAATCACATAAGCTAAATGTGGAGTCCGATGTATACGCCCTATTGAGATGACCCAATTTACCCTGCCAAAGGTATACAGGCATGCTGGTGTGATCACTAAACTGATTGCCCACAGAGGGGACTTACAACCTACATAGCTAGTAGTTTTGGGACTATTGGTTACTCTAAACCCTAGTCCAACTCGTTACTATGCTTCTCCCAATGAATTATGTAAATTAACTGAGTATATCTGAATTTCTGTAAATATTGGATAGCTCAAAGCGTAATATGCAAACTAAAAATGCAACAATTAATCTGGTAATTACGCATTTATAACTGAGGTATGTATATTTGAAGTGTCTGAAATATATGACCTAGCATGTGTAATTCAAGAACTAAAGAAATACAAAGCTAGGGTTTTGAAATGCATGCGACAATCTGAGTAATAACATGATAATCTGATTTGGAACATATATTTAATACATTTATGAACTTATATAAATGTTCTAGAAACCCTAGGTTTAATCATGATAAGAGAATCAATAACTGATTGAGACTAAGAACCCAAAGGGTGAAAGGAACCCACTAGTGAAATCCGACATACACGGTAATAAAATCTACGGAAAAATACTTATGTTTCGGGGCTGGAACTGCTGGAGATTGTGGCGTTCTTGAACTAGGATTCTAGAGGTTTTTTCTCCTCTCTTTCTTCTAATTTTATAAGTTTGATTTAATGATTTGACTTGGATATGTTTTATTTATGTTTGTAGGCTTAAACTGACTAAAACTGATGATTTATGGTCAAACGACCTAACTTAGGGTTAAAACAAAGTGGGAAAGGTCAAAAAGACCCCTGGGAAGGTTGATGGAGGGTCTCAAGACGGCAAGGACTGGCAGTCTGTCGTGCGCCCGACGCCTCAACGTTGAGTCCATCGTGAGGGCCTGTTCGACAGGTATTTACTAAAATGGGCATAACTTTCACTCGGCATTCTGATTTTAGCAGGGTCGGTGGATATGAAAATATAAGTCAATTATTTATCTGTGGGTAGGTAATGGGCGGCCTAATTTATTATGTGCTATCAATTAAGATCATTTTAAGTTAACCCAACTGCATTCCCCTTAACTTGCTACAAATTTTCCACCTACAGACCGTAGGTCCACCTACGAACCATGCTGGTCATGAATAGATCTTTTCAGAGAGTGGTTGAAGGGAGTCTTGATCGATGGTCACGGACTACGGACCGTCGTTTGACCTACGGACCTTAAGTTCATCCGTCGTCCAATACTTAACTAATTTTTCTAGGCTGAATTTTTTTGGAGTTTCTGATCCCATCGACGGTTGTGCAGGACAGACCGTGGTTGAGGCTAAGGTTCGTCGATGCCACCTTTGGTAGCACCTCAGATTTTTCTAAAAAAACTAATTTTGGGTCTATTTTGGATACGGGGTGTTACATTATATCCCCCTTGGGAACATTCGTCCTGAAATGAAGACTAAACTAGCTAAAATAGAGGGAGAGAGATGCAAACCCCACTACTAAACATTGAGAACTGAGTTCTTACTGAATTGAGTTCTGAGTTCATGCAATTACGCTAAAAATTAAAGTACAAACTGAGGGAAGATGATTCAAGAACTCAATTTACGCATGAATGACTGTAAAACTGAAGAGGAACTATTACCTCAAGCTGGAGTGGAATCAGAAGTAAAAAGGAAAGGATACTTGGCTTTCATGGTTGCTTCTCTTTCCCAAGTAGCTCCCTCTACAGACTGACTCCTCCACAAAACCTTGACTAAAGCGACTTCTTTTTTTTCTCAACCTTCTAACATGACGGTCAAGAATCTCAACTGGTACATCCTTATAAGAAATACCATTTTGGACCGCCACACTTTCTAATGGTACTATAGATGCTGGGTCACCCACGCACTTCTTCAAGAGTGAGATGTGGAAGACCGCATGCACTACTGCTAATTTTGCTGGAAACTCTAACTCATATGCCACCTTGCCAATCCTTTTCAAGATCTTGTAAGGGACAACATATCCAGGTTTGAGCTTCCCTTTCTTTCCAAATCTCATCACCCCTTTCATAGGTGAGACTTTTAGAAAAACCCAATGATCAACTTGGAACCCTAGTTCCTTCTCCTTTCATTTGCATAAGATTTTTGACGACTTTGGGATGTCTTAAGTCTATGTCTAATGAGTTGCACTTTTTCCATAGTATAAAGGACTGAATCTGGCCCTATCTAGATGCTTCACCTACTTCAAACCAACATACATGAGATCTACATCTACGCCCATATAAAGCCTCATAAGGGGTCATCTTAATGCTGGAATGGTAGCTATTATTGTAGGAAAATTCAATAAGAGGAAGGTGATCATCCCAACTACCTTTGATATCAATCACAGAAGCGCTCAACATATCCTCTAAGGTCTTAGTTGTATACTCTGCCTGCCCATTCGTCTATGGATAAAATGTTGTACTAAGGTTAACTTGAGTACCAAGACCTTTTTGAAATGACTTCTAGAAATAAGAGGTAAACTGAGGACCTCTATCTGAGATGATAGACAAAGGAACCCCATGTAACCTCACAATTTCAGTAAGGTAAAGCTTGGCATAGTCCTCTGCCGAATATGTAGTCTTGACAGCGAAAAAGCGAGAAGACTTAATCATCCTACCAACTATCACCCAAATTGAGTCATGTTGTCTACGAGTACGAGGTAACCCTTTGATGAATTCCATATTGATCACATTCCACTTCCAAGTAGGAGTATCAATCTCTTGAGTCATACCTCCGATTTTTTTTATGTTCTACCCTGACTTGTTATCAATTAGGGCATTTACTTATAAAGTCTTCTATATCCTTCTTCATGCCATTCCACCAATAGACTTCCCGCAGATCACACTACATCTTAGTGTTTCCTAGATGAATAGAATACCTGGAGTTATGAGCTTCTGCAAGAATATGCTGCCTCAAATCTCCCACATAAGGAACACACAAACTACCTTGGTAGTGAAGTAAACTGTCTCCCCCTTGGGAGAAAACCTCAACTCTTTGATTGTTGACTCCACCCTTTAGTTCAAGAACAATTGGATCACTCTCTAGCTTTTCCTTAACCTCTACTACCAAAGACGATTCTACCCTATTCTGAACTATTACACCGCTGTCTAATATGCTCATAAGGCGAACTCCCAAGCGAGCAAGTCTCTGAACATCCTTCACTAGCTCATTTCTTTTTTCCTCAATATGGGCTACACTACCCAAAGATAATATACTAAGAGCATAGGCCACTACATTTGCCTTTCCAGGATGATAACGCACACTGATTTGATAATCCTTAAGGAACTCAAGCCATCTTCTCTGGCGAAGATTCAATTCTTTCTGGCTGAACACATACTGAAGGCTCTTATGATTGGTGAACACATATACATGAACACCATATAAGTACTTTATCCATATCTTGAGTGCAAACACCATTGCTGGAAGCTCGAGGTCATGAGTTGGATAGTTCTTCTCATGCACCTTAAGCTTTCTAGAGGGATAAGATATAACCTTATCTCTTTGCATTAACACACAACCAAGGCCAACTCTAGATGTATCAGAATAGATCACATAACCATTTGACCCCTCTGAGAGAGTCAAGATAGGAGTTGTAGTCAATTTAGTTTTCAATTCTGCGAAGCTTTTCTCACAACCATCAGACCATTTGAACTTGAGCATCCTCTGAGTCAACCTAGTCAATGGTGAGGCTATGGATGAAAATCCTTCCACAAACCTTTTGTAATAACCTCCTAGACCTAAGAAACTTTTGATATTTGTAGCAGAGGTAGGTCTGGGCCATTGTTTCACTGCTTCTATCTTTTGTGAATCTACGCGGATCCCTTCGCTAGATACAATGTGACCAAGGAAAGTAACGGACTGTAACCAAAACTCACATTTTCTAAACTTAGCAAATAACTAGAGATCTTTGAGAGTCTGTAAAACAACTCTCAAATGACCTGCATGTTCTTCCTCACTCGTAAAGTAAATGAGGATATCATCAATGACGACAATAACGAACAAGTTTAAGTACTATTTTAAAACTCTGTTCCTCAAATCCATGAAAGATGCAGGAGCATTGGTTAGTCCAAACGACATAACTACAAACTCATAATTACTATACCGATCTGAAGGCTGTTTTAAGAATGTCACTATCTCTGACTATAAGCTGATGATAACTCAATCTGTGGTCTATCTTTGAGAAATGACTAGCACCCTGAAGTTGGTCAAACAAGTCATCAATTCTGGGGATGGGATACTTATTATTGATTGTGACCTTGTTTAACTGTCTATAGGCATGCACATTTTGAGAGAACCATCTTTCTTCTTTATGAACAATACTGGTGCACCCCATGGTGAAATACTAGGTCTGATCAAACCAGTCTCTAGAAGGTCTTTCAACTGCTCTTTAAATTCCATAAGCTCTGCTGGAGCAATTCTGTAAGGAGGAATATAAATAGGCTGGGTATCTGGAAGGAGATCAATTCCAAAGTTGATTTCCATTTTGGAGAGGACTCTAGGAAGATCTTCTGGAAATACTTCTGGAAATGCATAGACTATTAGAACAGACTCCATAGTTGGGGTTTCAAGGCTAGAATCCATAACCCGAACTAGATGATAGAGATAACCCTTATATATCATGTTTCTGGCCTTAAGCTAATAAAAAAATCGACCATAGGCTCTAAGCTACTACCTTTCCATTCTAAGATTGGTTCGTCTGGAAACTGAAAACAAACAATGCTAGTTCTATAATCGACTAAGGCATAACATGAGTGAAACCAATCTATGCCTAGAATGACATCTAAATCTACCATTTCTAACTCTACTAGATCTGTTGAGGTGACTTTCTGAGATACTGTGACAGGGCATTTTCTATATACCCGTCAATATATAACTAGGTCACCGACTAGAGTAGAGACTGAGAAAGGTTCTGAGAGAGTTTATGGACTAACACTGAATCGGACTACTATACTGATTTATAAAAGACAAAGTCATGTCCATTGTATGAGTGAACCATATGTGAGTCACATCCTTGAGTTCGTAGTATGCCAATCTCATATATAACTACCAATTATTGACATCACATCAAATATTTTCTTGACCTCGTGATTGAACTTCTGTGGGTCCTTACCAACTTGTGACAAAGAAAACTTAGGTGGATTTATCCTAACGAAATCACAAAATCTGGTTGCCACTAGTCGATAATTTATATCAGTAGGAACTCAAAACCTGTTGATTGTTGTTGTTGTTAAAACATAGAGCCAAAAGCTGAATTGGCATTCTAAAACTCTACATTTGAACTTCCTTATCTGGTATTAGAGGAAATGTGTTAGCATTACGTGCATTAGCATTCCATGCCTAAGCTCTACGAGAAGACATGATCTTAAGCGCTCAACGTCGAGTTAGAATGGAATTAGATCATACCTTACGCACAATAAGAGTAACAAGAAAGTGAAGTGTTTCCTAAAACACTTTATAGCCTACCTAATATTAGATGTGTTGCACTTCACACCCATTAAAAATATTCTACTTGGTGCGGCTTTTTCAGACATTTTAAAACTCTTGAACCTAGTGCTCTGATACCATGTTTTGTCACGCTCCGAGATACCCCCAAGAAGCGGACACGAAACCTACGACCATAAGTGATCCCAAGCTAACCCCGCTGGCATGATCATGAGCATACTAAAGATAATAAACTGTCGCGAAAGCTAAATCATACTTAAAATTAAAAGATGGGGAATACCCATATTCTATGACTGAGATATTTGAAAAAAATAGTTTAATACAAAAGAAATATTAACTCAATACTAAGCTAAATCTAACTATGTCTGAAAATAGACTTTAAACTAGACTAAAAATACAGGGATAAGCCCCAGCTAAATCTAGCAAAAACTGAAACTAAATGACTAAAGACTGAAATGAAACTCATGACTGCTGTCCTCGGAGAATGAGAACTCACCACTTAATCTGCTTAACTAGAGATCGAGAAATCGATTTATGCGTGATGTGAATTCTGAGAACCTGAACCTACCTAAAGAGAAGATGTAGCGCACGTATGCGTCTATACATGAAATGTACTGAGCATGTAGGATAGAGTAAAGATGAAATAAAACATAACTGAATAAGCACAAAACAAGTATAATAATCTGAATGTGATTTGCTGATTTCTGAGGGGACTTACAACCCTGCCAAAGGTATAAAGTCATGCTCGCGTTATAACTAAACTGATTACCCACAGAGGGGACTTACAACCTACATGGCTAGTAGTTCTGGGACTATTGGGTACGCTAAACCCTAGTCCAACTCGGTAGTATGCTACCTCCAATGAATTCTGTAAATTAACTGATTATATCGAAATTTCTATAAATACTGGACAGCTGGAAACTGAACATGTAAATTGAGAATGCAACAATTAATCTGGTTATTATGCATTTATAACTGATACATGTATATCTGAAGTGTTTGAAATATATGACCTACCATATGTAATTCAAGAACTAAAGAAATACAAAGTTGAGGTTCTGAAATTCATGCGATAATCTAAGTAATAACATGATAATCCGATTTGGAACATATATTTAATAAATTCATGAACTTATATAGAAGTTCTATAAACCGTAGGTTTAATCATGATAACACAATCAAGAACTGACTGAAACTAAGGACCCAATGGGTGAAAGGAGCCCACTAGTGAAATCCCACATACCTGGTGATGAAATCCACGAAAAAATACTTAGGTTTCGGGGATGGAACTGTTGGAGGTTGTGGCGTTCTTATACTAGGGTTCATGAGCTTTTTTCTCCTCTCTTGCTTCTAATTTCTAAGTTTTGATTTAATGATTTGACTTGGATATGTTTTAATTATCTGTCTAGGTTTAAAATGACTAAAATCTGATGATTTAGCGTCAAAACGATATATCTTAGGGTTTAAACGCAGTGGGAAAGGAAAAAAGAACGTTCAGAAGGTTGCTATCGGGCCTCACGACGGCCAAGACTGACAGTCCATCGTGCGCCCGACCCCCCACCTTTGGGTCCATCGTGAAGGCATATTCGACAAGCCTTTACTAAAATGGGAATAAATTTTTACTTAGAGGTCTGCTTTTTGCAACGTCAATGGCTATGGAAAGATAATTCAATTATCTATCAGTGGGTAGGTAACAGTAGACCTAATTCATTTTGTGCTAGGAGTTATAATCATTTTAAGTTGACCCAATTGTATTTCCCCTTAAATGGCTGAAAAATTTCCACCTACGAACCAAGCTGGTTATCCATAGCTCTTGTCACAGAGTGGTTGAAGGGAGTCTTGATCGACGATCACAGACTACGGATCGTCGTTTGACATACGGATCATAAGTCCGTTCGTCATCCAAGACTTAACAATTTTTCTAGGCTGAAATTCTTAGGAGTTTCTGATCCCATCGACGGTTGTGCAGGACGGACCGTGGTTCAGCTGCGGTCTGTCGATGCCACCGTTGGTAGCACCTGAAAATTTTTCTTAAAAACTAATTTTTGGTCTGTTTTGGCTACGGGGTATTACATCCATACTTGGAAGATTGATACAGTTGGACTAACAAGTCATATTCTAAGACTCACACATGCATGCTTTCAAGTAAAACGGTCCAAACTTTTAACTTTGAACTCATTTAGAAGATCTGAAAAAGATCCAAAGCCTACATGCAATGTTCATGGTAAAGATCACACCAAAACGTACCTTGTCAACAAAATATTTAAAAAGATCACTTAGAGGTGTAACTACATCAAAAAAAATTTCACCAAAACTAGGCTATGCATCATGCTCATCCTGCATACTATTCTAGACATATATTTCGAAAAAAAATCAATTCTCAAATTGTTAATAATTAAAAATTCAAGAATTTAATTATTTGAACTCATGAGGGGTTGCAACATCAAGCGAGAACTACGTAGAAGTAAAGAAACACATGATACAAAAAAGTACTGTTGTAAAAAATATTAACAAACTCAACATTTTAAATATACAAAATAACAATATACAAGCAAAAGGCGAATATTTTCATGAAGGCCCTCACCCTACCTAAAGACGAGTGCTGTTTCTAGAATGTAAAAATAAAATTTATATACTAGAAGAATAAGAGAATGTGTCCTGTCGACAAGATATACATGTAGATCACTCTGATCTACAGTCTCAAGTTGTGAACCCTAAAGAGTGGCATCAATGACAATAGGATCAAATAAAGCAGCATAGGAGGCACAACTAGTGTATGAATTCCAATCTTAGAAGCATGAATTATGGTGGAGTCTTGAGTGAGTCCACTACACCGGACCTCTCAAGTCTCTTGAAGACCTATTTAACGCAGCCTGGAGAATGACCTCCTCAACCTCATATGTTTTCTCATCCAACTCATTCTCGGCCCTGTGACTCTCAGGCATAGACGAATATGATATGCATTTGGCATATCAGGCTCATTTGGAAGGGGAAACTCTCACCGATTTGTGGAGATGTCAACAAATTGAATTTGGACCAACTCTTCCCTCAAAGTAGCCACCTACGCCCTCTAGGTACTAACATCACTAAAACTAACCCTAAAAAGATCATGAGCCGCACCCCTCAAATTTTAATCATTGATCTTCAAATCATGGCTCACTACTATCCGTGCACATTTTCTTACTCTCACAACCACATGTGCGAAGGTTTATTTAATGGCCTGGTCAATTAGTTAGGGAAATTTCATCTAAACCTCGGTAGCTTTTACATAAGCTGACTGGGCAAGGTTACCAATCTTATATATCAAAGCCTAAGTCAATGATAGACGTGATACATGCGAAAGGGAAGGCATCACAATATTGGTTTAGAAAATAACACATTGTACATATGCAACAACAAAATGGAAACAATAGAGGAAGGTGTAGAAAAATCTTCCTACTTCATATAAGGAGACGGCGTGTTGGTAATAACTACAAGGGTAGCAGATTTGACCACTACAGTGGACTCTGGTTGTTGCGGCTTTCTCCGAGCTGTATCATCTGTCAAATACTTACTCTTGATCCTCTAAATTTAATTGGAGGAGACTAGAGTAATCTTGAAATTAGTTTTCCCTCAAAAGGGAAATTCAGATTTCTTGCACAAATGAGTAATGAGAATCGGGAAGGGAAGAGATGTTTACTTATGTTCTGCTTGAAGTAATATGTCCTTCATAATTATTTCTCCCACTTTTCCCTCTCAGTAATAGAACCCACTAATACTTCTTTTGGATGTCGGGCTATGCATTCATTTTTGTGACGACATCACATTTCTAGCAATAAAACCAAACAAGTATTTATCCACTATAATCTAATATTTCTTTCCGATCTTGGAACCTTCAGCCATCAAAGAAGGTGCAGACCCACAGGATATTACATGAACCAACTAGGGGTGTACATAGGTCGGTTCAGTTTGAATGTTTATTAAAAAAAATCTAAACTACTTATGTCGGTTTATAAAATTTAAAAACCAAACAAAAACATATAAAGTCAATTTTCTCGTTTTCGATTTTAGTCGGTTCTTTTTGGGTTTTTTGGTTTTTTTTACCACTATACCATATTTGAAAAAGAGATAAATATTTTTTCACTTACATGTGTTGTAAACTAAACTTAATAATGTTTAGTGAATAGGAATTTTCGAAAAGACTATCAAATTCACATTAGTACAAATGATTTTCTTTAAATATCCACGTTCATTATGCTAAACTAATAAAATTAAAGGCTAGATGCAAATTGAATACCAAAAATATTTACAAAGTAAATTGTGAACTTCAAATTTGAAAAACTATTAACAATATAATTATATCTTCGGATCTTAACACAAAATATAATATTAACAATTTTTACAAGTCCAAATTTAAAATAAAACCGATAAACATTGAAAACTATAAACTAACGCGAAATATATTAACAAAGTAGATTATCAATAATATTTTTTAGTTACAAATAAAATAAAATAATTATATATATATATATATATATATATATATATATATATATATATATAGAGAGAGAGAGAGAGAGAGAGACAGAGAGAGTGAGAGACAGGGAGAGTGAGAGTGAGAGAGAAATAATTTTTTTTATTTGTAGATAAAATTATTTACATACAATCTACTTTGTTGATATAATTTTAGTTAGTTTATAATTTTCAATTTTATATATCTTATTTCAAATTTGGGCTAGTAATATTATTTTTTTGTATATATATATATATACACCCATTGAAAACTAACTAAACATATATTAGCAAAGTACATTATAAATGATATCTTTACCTATAAATAAAATAAATTATATATATGTATGTATATAAAATTTTGCAAATCGAAATTTAAATAAAATATATAAAATTGAAAAATCATAAACTAATTAAAAATATATCACTAATGTAGATTATATGTAAATAATATTTTTTATTTATAAATAAAAATAAATTATGCATATTTATGTGTTGGTTTGTTTTGAGTTCGGTTTGATTTTTTTTTCTAATACCAAACCAAACCAACAGTGATCCTTTTTTTTCAATCGTCAAACCAAACCACAAATCGATTTTTTTCTGGTTTATTTTGGTTTGTCGGTTCGGTTTGACTTAATGATTTGGTTTGTACACCTCTAGGCCGCCAACCACTCTTTTAGTGTATCCAATGTATTTTGATCTGGTTAATGTACTCATTAGTCTGATTATCTGGGGTGCCTAGTACTAGTTTAATTTCAGTGGCATGAAACTACAACTTCTTTTTTTTCATTAATTCCTTGGCATATGCATCATAAAACTCTCGTACCCATTTAGATATATATGTTTGCCTTACTATTGTGAACTGATCCAACTTGTGGAATTTGATCCGAATCCATATTTTGCAGATATTAACTCATGACTCTATCAGTCAAGAATCTATCTTCCTCCAAAATTGTTTGGTTCCCCTCTTTCCTTGAGTTTATTCAAAGTATTTATGCTATGATCGAGATAGCACGAGAAAAAAAGTTTGGATGTATAAGGGGCAATAAAAACGTTTATTGGAAATTCATATCTGTTGTAGAGATGTGCTTTCTCTATTTCTTACCGCCATTCGTAGGGGTATGAGAATTGGACCATTGTGTCTCTGTAACCTCAGAATAATTTTTAACTTTGATTCTTTTTGGTGAAGGAAGAGGAGAAGATGACTATCTCATCAAAGGATTCCACTTGTTTGCTTTTGTTATTTCGATTAGCTACAAAGAACACATTCAAATAACGAATTTGTGAAGGTTATTTTTTATTTTTTTAAAATTAAAATTGAAACATGTTTTAAAAAATCATGAAGCTATCCTAACAGGAAGGCGATGTGCCAAATAAGATCGACGAGCTTTGGTGAGCGGCGAATCAAACAATATCAATTTATCAAAACATAGGAAAAAAGGTCTAGATAAGTTTCAACTTGGTTATTTATTGAGTTGGTTTCTAGAAACTAAGACAAGTCCAGCGAAACTGATAGTAAAAAATTGGGAAAGTGACAAGCATCAACTTCAATATCCTCTCCCACTTGGTGATTCACTTAGTCGGTTCGGCGAACAAAGACAAGACCACTGAATGGGACATTATCCAAGATCATGGTTTGCTAATGAAGGCCATCCAGATCTTACTCGCGGATCGCCTAACTCCCATGGTGAGCTAAGAAAAGCTCGTCAAATAAGAAGATTCAGCCCACAGAATTTTCACAGAAAAACCAACACACCTAAAAAAAACTAGTTTCTTCTAATAGGACAATCCAACTATATGCTTCTCTACCCAGATGTACTCAGATTTTAAAGATTTATCATTAAGAATTGCACTAATTGATGATGTGGCATTAGGAAAGTAGTTGTCATGTTCGTTAATGGTCAAAATGATGCAATTAGGAAGGCTGAGCTACATAGATTTCACTCACATATAATTAGGCTTAAATCCAACCAGTTAAAAAATTAAATTCAATAATCTGACCAACACAATCATGATTCATCAATTTGGCAAGCCTTATAGTTTAAATCATATAGGCACTATTCAGTGTCAACAATATAATGCTACCTATTAAAATCAGGATATCAAACACGTTAAAAGCCTCAATCCCATACCCTATATGCATATTAAACTCAAATATAACAACAACAGGTTGAAACACCAGCCATAAAGCCAAAAGTTATCAAGAAATAAAAGGATTGAGGCTGGGTTGGCGCAAACTCATATCACATGCAATCCTAGCACCTTTAATATGCTCACCGAGGCTGATGCACTGTGAGTTTACGGTATATCTTCTGTATTTCACTTAAGAGTAGTGTGTGTCTAGAGCCTTTACGATATGTCTAATTCAGGAAAGATGTTGCAGTGTGAAATAAAGAGACAGCTAAAAAATGCAGAAAAAGGCATCCATAGAGGCAATCGACGATCGTAAGTCGGTCTCTTATAATTTGGTTCATCGACGGACCATCCCGTGCCTTTCGTATTTTTAGAATGAGGCTTTCAACAGCCTCAAGACTTAACCGGTCAAATTTTCCATTCAAACGTCACCCCATGAATGGGCTGTTGGTGGACTGACGAGGCATTGTTTGGCTCGTCGATTGACACTGCCAAGGCAGTGCCTCGACGACCTTTGGGTGCTTCATGAGGGCCTCTTGAGAGGCCCTTTGGGATGTCGTACCCGGACATTTACAATGTTATTATATACCTTCACATGTTTTAGACCATCGATGCAAGTTTCATCCAAAGTGAACATGTAAACCACATCCAAATATGCACGGTACACTCAAGAAACACATGAATGTCTCAAGGGCTAACTTTTGAACGTCATGGACGTTCATACTCCAACCTTGAGAAATTCAATACACTGCACATTAACATCATTTTTAGTCATGAAAGGACCTCACAAGAACATGATACACACATAATCACATACAAACAAATAAGGCCCCTTAGATGACTACTCCTAGAACGTCTTGGTCGTCCCGTGATGTTGGACTTCAATTGACTTCAAATAACCCAAGCATACTTTAAAGCATTGTATTTTGATGTTAACAATATTATAGGAACAATTGAGGCTCTAGAAACCCTAAATCATTTTAGGGTAATTACAATATCCCCCATTTGGGAATATTCATCCTGGAATGACATTTAGAAAACTTTAATCACAACAAGGACTTTAATGAACCATATAGAAGATCACAACAGTCATAACATCATCATATAGAAGTTAATGTACCAAACTTACAATTAAAACAACTTCAAACCATTTAGCACTCCATGCATTAAAGCAAGCAAAACTTTTATTCACTCATTCTTTAATACATCAAACACCTAGGAATTTCCCATGTTCATAGAAGGAACATCCTTCTCCTGATCAAAACATGGTCAATACATTTCAATTCATTGAGCTCATCATGTAAGGTCACACATAGGGAGATTCCAATAACACTCAAAAGCCATTTAAGAACTCATACTTCAAAGAATATAGACTTTAGTTAATTAGATTAACAATGGATTATTATTAGTTAGACCTAGAGCTACGAGGGTGATACTCTACCATACCATGTTTAGTTGTGTCCATGGAGGAATGTTTCATGACTTCATACCCAATCAAATGCACAAAAGTCAATTTTTACTGTAACAACAAGAAATTCTCAACTTTTAAACGAAGCAATGGTAATGTTTTCTTACTAGTGAAGTCTAAATGGTAAGTCACAACAAGCACATCACAAAAATTAGGAAGCCTTTTCACAGAATGTCAATTTCTAACATAGGAATAGCCTTCACAGTAAGCATCTTTTAGGAAAAGTCTTACAATTCATAAGCGCACACAAAGGACAATATAGCTAGACATGCCTTCACTTTTCAAGTGTGGACCTACAACCATGCTTTCCTAACCGTACAAGTCACATACTTTTCAAGAGACTCAACATATTTCATTTTTAAAGAGACTCAAAATTTTCATTATAAGTCTAAGAATTACACATTAAGAGTCAGTTCAACTATGTTACTTACCTTATCTCATGAAGTTAAATGCACTACTAGTATGTCAAGATGCACAATAAATATGAGAAAACCATAAAGTTACTAAAAATCTTTGTTTTTCATACAGTTTTGAAATCCTGAAAACATGCTTAATATAGTGTCAATTATGACATACCAACAAATAGAGGTCATGCAATTCATACTTTAAACATGACTTCTATCTTGGAAAAGCTTACTAAGATTTCATTAGTTTCAAGTTGAAGTAAACATATAAGGACAAGGTAGAACTATCTACAACCTTACTACTCACGTACAAATCCCCCGCTAAGGTAGACCCAATAAAGAGAAACTTAAGCTAACCTTAAGAGGAACTTAACTTAATAACCTTCATTTTCATCACTTAAAAGTGATTACCACTTTAGAAAGGATTACAGTAAGTCAACATAGGAACACCAAGGCATTCTAAACCTTATCACCTACGCAAATTATCACAAAATTTTCAAGTTAAGTCGTACTGTTCAACCACATAAGGTTTTCAACATAAAAATACACACCAAGGTCATACAACATAGGGGGAAATAATCGACAAAACTTAATTATACGGACTCTTCCTTTTTATTAAACTTCACAGTAAGGTGACTTCTATGTCTATCAAACCAACATTATCATCCTACAAGGACAACATGCTACCATTGCATCTAAGACCAAGCCTGTACAAAGACTTCAATCTATACAAAAAAATCATGAAGGGTAACGCATATAAACAAGGGCTACATTTGAAACATCATACGTATATATTCTTAGTGCAACATGTTCTTTTAACATTTAAACATATACCTAGGGAAACATGCTTTCATAGGTGATCACTTAACATTTCAAGTTTAACCATATTAACATCTAACATGCTTTAACTATATCATGACATATAATTCCAAACATAACATGATATTTCACATAGCTCTCACATATAGCCACAAGGGACATCATATAAACATATCATTGCTAGATTCACCTCACACATACTCATGAAACAATAAAACTATGATGTTCATCCAAAATCACCTTTTTTCCCTCAAGCATAGAAATACAATCTCATCCAAGCAATCACATCTAAATGACTAGTGGATATGAAAAAAAAAAGAGAGAATCTGCTAGAGTTAATTTCTATGGCACGGCATGAGAATGATGAAGAAGGGAAACTCTGTCGTTTTATAGCCTCCCATACCATTTGATGTGTCGCAACTCACCACCAATGATACGAGATCAACTACATGTGAATGAGACTTTTACAACCTAAAACCACTTTCATAAAAATCATGCTTTGATACCATGTTTGTCACATCCGGGGAGCATCCCCTATAAGTAACATCGCGTAGTTGACCTCTCGAAGGTCTTATACAAGTCCATAGTTATCAATTATAGCATTGTCATAGGTAAATTTATCAAAAAATTTAAAATTTTCTTAGCATATCATATGATAGAACAATAATATTATATATTTATATCTATCTATCTATCTATCTATCTATATATATATATATATATATATTTATATAATGTTATTCATCGATAGTTAAAGACTCTAGTCTCTTTTGTCATCCTAGACTCAACATCATAAGAGTACATTAAGGAAACAACCCTTATAACGTAATCATATTTAAAGAATTACAAGACTTTAGACATAACTTGACATAGGACATACTTGAATTTTAAGGATCCTTTTGGCTTGACCTTGGGAAACACATAATAAGCACTTCACCTTAGAGGCCTTCTTTAAGCATCCATAACCTACACTTTGTGTAAAAAAAAAGGAGAGAAGAATGGAGTTAGTACAAGAATGCACTAAGTATGACAACTATGCAAAAACATGCATTTAAAAGGGACAATTTTTACTTGAAAACCATACATGATGCCTTTTTGTGAAATCATTATAAAACCTTGATACACTAGAATTCATACCATTCACATACTTAATATAGAAATATTCAAAGGTAAAATATCATACCACACATCGAATTTAAGCCATATTTGAGGTCACTATATTGTAAGCTCTTTTTCCTTAAGAGTGATCATTTTTCCATTAACAGTAAACATCTTTTCTTTTACTTATTAACCTCCCAAGCAACCCTATTGTGATACTTGGTGCAATTCATCACTTTAAGGCCAGACGAAATCATTCATAAAACTTACATAAACCAACACATACAATCATAGAATTACAATACATCAAAGACACATTTAAGCAAATACAATAAGAATATGACAGTAATCTTCAGTGATTATGCACATATACCTATTTTACTTCATATATAACCTTATAAAGTCTTACTCAAAAACCCAATCTAGGTGTACTAGATCACTTTACATGAGAAGCCCCATAACTTCAAACATACGTAGTAAACCTATCATGATACCACAAGCCTTAACATCTAATTCATACATTAACATAGAAAGTGAGGACAACTTCATTCGTGTCAACAACCTTCATCATGTAGTCATTAAGACTAATCTAGTGCATATAAAGAAAATACCACATCACATATACTCATACCGTGCACTTCATGACAAGAAGTAGACAAATACTACAAAGTCATGCATAAGGAACATACACATAGACACAAGCATTAAACATCTTCCTAGGACTTTCTTCAAGAGTCACTTGTGCATTGGATAGGTGAATTCCCATACGCACAACTATACTAAGCAACTACCCTTAAGTTATCCTAGGTAGGATCTGTACTTTACTTCCATTGTCCGTTTTACTTTAGGGAAACTATACCCTTAACCGACACTAAGAACATGGGTACTTAACATGGAATTTGGTGTTGTAGAGTCTTACACCAACGGTAGGAACCGTTCCTACCTAGCCAAGGTAGAACATTGACACATGCCAGTATACTAGTTGATTCACTTGCTAGATCCTTTGTGGAAAGTATTGTTATGGAACTTGGAGGCATATATGTGAAAACCCTCTTTATTCTAAATAGGGAATTATGATTATTCAATTTTGGAAAACCCTCTTCATGCCTATTGAAGCATATTAGTTATGGACCTCATGAGGATTATGGTTATCTACCTTCCTACAATAGGAAGGGACACCCCTTACTTCAAGTTCACTAGTTGCTAAACTAATTTCCCTTTATTAAAAATCCTTTATTAAATTTATGTTATAAAACATAGTATTTATGTGATTCACTCCCCATATTTTATCTTATAGTTTATAGATGAGAAGTCGTTTGATTAACCTATATCATGTGAGAAAACCATTCAAATGGACATGGCATTTATAAAAGATACTATACCTAAAAATTGTTAAATAAATCACCGAGGATCAGGTTAACATGTGGGGTGAATTTAATTAGTCAGCGTGCATGGCAGTAACTGAAGGCCGACATCGATAGACCAAACGATGGAGCGTTGGTCCATCGACGGACTGTCCCGTGCTTTCCGTGGTTTGTGTTTGAGACTTTCAACTGCCTCCAACCTTCACCAGGATAAATTTCCATCAATTCCTTTCCATCGACGGGGAGTTGGTAGACTGACGAGGCGTCATTTGGCTCGTCGATAGACACTTCCAAGGCAGTGTCTCAACAGTCTTTAGGTCCTTCTTGTGGGGCCATTGTGAAGTCATACCTGGAATTTTCCAACGTTATTATATACCTTAACATGTTTTAGACCTTCCATTAAATTTTCACCAAAAATAACATGTAACACACATCCAAACATACATGGCGCACTCAAGACACACATGAACGTCTCAAAGGCTAACTTTCAAACGTCTTGGATGTTTGAACCCGAAACCTTATGAAACTCAATATAATGCCTATAAAAATAATTTTTAATCATATAATGACCCGACAAGATAATGAGTAAAACATAATCTCAAAAAAAAAAATAAGGTCCCTTAGGTGACTAGTCGTTGTACGTCTTGGTCGTCCCTTGACGTTTGACTTCTAAATGACATCAAATCACTCAAGCATAATTTAAATCACTTTTTTTAACATGTTGACAATATTTTAGGTAAAAGTGATACTCTAGATACAGGTCTTAAACTCATTCCTTAACACATATCCCCTAGCTTAGACTACTAAATTCCAAGGTGTCACGGCTCTTATCCTAATCTTGCTTAAGATATTTATCCTCACAAAATTTATTTTGGAGGATTAATATGTCATATTTTTCATGTTATTTACTCATGCATTTATGTTATATGAAAAAAAGTTTTGAACTGTATGTTAGGCTGGAATCCATTTTCTCTTTATTATGTTTATTTATGTGATTGCATTAATTTTGGGGTGTTAGATCTCTTACCCCCAACGTATTTATGTTTTCTTGAGTTCCATTCAAAGAGGAATTTTCCGGAGGGAGATATTGTAACACCTTGTATTTTTAAAAGGGAATAGGTTGCATGAATTTTAGACTAGTTCAAGTCTATGAGACAAGCCAATGGTTTGTAGAACATTGTACATGTTGTAGACCAGTCCTGTAGAGAGGGGAAATAAATTTTTGAAAATTAAGTATCATATATTGAGTCTACTATTGAACATTATAGTATGTCAAATGATCGATGGGTCTTAGATAGGTTATATAGAAGAAATCTAGACTTCGTCAGATTTTGGGGTTAAGGTTAGCTACTACGGTTGGTGTCTAGGAACTGTATGAATTCAAAAACACCATAGAAAAGTTTAGTTAAAATAGTCAAAATTAAGGCTTTTGAACTCTTCTATGTTTAACCAAGTCTGTAGAAACTCCTAAGGACTGTATGTACTAAGCATAAAAAGTTCCATCAGTAATTCAAGGGATTTTGAGGTCTTTACCCTATATCTTTGAAACCTATGTTATGTCATTTCTGCATCTATCCACTTTAAACCCATTCTCCTATTTTCCTAAACCCTAATAAAATTTATTCTCGCACATTTCCTCTTAACCATAGGAAGAAAAAGAAGTTAGGTTTCACTCTAAGGTTTTTAATTCAGAATTCATATTGGGTTGTGAGTAACAAGATGTGTGGTTATTTACCAATGAAGTCCATTCTATTGTGGGATCCCAAGGTTATCAATTTCACAATTCAATTAACCAAATAAGGCTTCTTCTTATGTTTACATAAGTTTCACTCAATTATGATTTTTATAGTGTAGACGCTCATATAGCGTGATGTAATACATGAACTCATGTATGAGCATTCAGTTTCAATTTGAATTTATGATCAACCCATGAACTATGAATTTTAAAGGATTATGAATGTCTTAAGGAAATGATGTTTATGATTATTAGGCACTTTTAGATAAATTTATAGATTTGTTGTGAAAGATTTTCTCACAGGCAAATATGATCATGATTGTGAAAGGTATTTCTCATAGATGAAAGGTTTTCTCATCTATGCTTGAATTGTATTTAAAGGAGTTATTCTATGTTTTGACTTTGAGATGGAAATTCATATTGATTATTGTATCTCCTATGCAATAATTATATTTTACCTTAACGTATTCCATTGGTATTTAGACTAAGATCTGAGAGGATTTTATATGTCGACTGAAATAGGGTAGTCTCTAGTAGATACCTTTAGTCCCTATCTACATTTCCCTTTAGAATTATGAAAGGTTTTATTACATGTAATAGGTTTTTTCATCTATTCTTGAATTGTAATGTAAGGAGTTATTTTATATTTTGACTTTGAGATGTATATTTGCATTGATCATTATCATTCCTATGCTACAATGATATTTCACCTTTATGTATTCCGTTGGGATGTAGACTAAGGAGCAAGAGGGTTTGAGGTAGAGACTCGAATAGGGTAGTATCTAGTAGTAACATCTAGTCCCTAACTAAGTTCCCCCAAAAAATTGTGCTAAATGTCATAGCTTGTTTATCCAGTTGAGTAGAAGATGATTTGTACGGGTGCTACCTTGGCTATTAGAATTTACTTCTTTCAGCATGAGGGATATACAGTATTACATGATATAAGTCTGACTGTCTTATTGTCAATTAAAGCTAAGTCCCATAAAATTAGTATGGTTCTTCAATGATTTTTTATATCTGTAATTCAAAATGTTTTTACCATATTTTATGAGTTATATGTTGTTTCTTTAAAGCTTCCAAACGTGAAATGTTTTTCAAGCATTACATGTTTAAGCTATGTTGTGCAATTTTAATATTATTATTCTTTTAATATTATTATAATTTGCTAAATTTCATTTTTAGTCTGCCTAACTACATATTATTAGGTGCATTGTAACATTTGGCATTTGATGACATTTGATGTCATATTTATTGTTAGTTGGATTAAATTGTCATTACTTTATAATGTTCCAGAGAACGTTGTAGTGGTTGTCCATTGGGTTTCTTGGCAGATAATGGTCGACTACGACCATTATTCACCTAAACATTTCACTCTTTATTCCTTTATTATTCTTTGTAATCTATGAAACATACGTAACTCCTAACATTATTATCTTCACTATTTTCTACACCATTATCTTCCTAGTCATTGCTACGAAGACCTCTTCTACTATAAATAGTAGTGGCTTCATTTTGTTTGAAAAAGAAAACACACAAGAAAAACTATAGAGTGAAAGAGTTATTCAAAAAGAGAGTTGTTATTAGTTGTAGGGGGGTGTTCTTTTTGTGGATCTTTGAACTCAACTCTTGTCCAAAGCTGTTGAGTTATACAATGTTTGAAGGGTGTTATATCCTAGAGGGGACAAGCAAAGAAGGACTACTGCTGGACCAGTGAAAACTTTTGCTTCAATGGCTTGAATTTCCTTGAAGAGAGCGAGATATTTGTGCCTAAGCCTGAAGAGATCTATTTTCTTCAATTTATTTTCAATTGTAATCTTATATTTTTGTTCTATTGGAAGTTTTCATTTTAATTTTTTTTGAGATTCCAAATGACTACAATTGAATAATTGTGGATGTAAAGATGGGAGACCTTAACAAGACATTTCAATTCAATGGTAACCATTTTAAGAGATGGAAGGGTAAAGTACTTTTGTACTTTTGTCTTCTAAATGTTTATTATCTATTAATTCAAAAATATCCAAATAAAAAATTCATCACCTCTATTAATGATGATGAAACTACTTGTCATCTAGAGAAAGTGGAAAAGTACGATGGTGATTCTTATCAATGTCGGTATTATATTCCTAATTGTTTATCAGATAATTTTTATGAATATTATGATAGAATTAACTCTAGTGCAAAGAAAATTTTGAAAGCATTGCAGAGTAAGTAAGATACTGAAGAGGCAGGAGGGAAAAAAATATGTTGGTAGACCAAGCTTAAGGTTTTATCGTGATTATTATAGAGTTTAGGTCTGAAGAGGTTAAAATTAGAGATAACCTTAGAGTTTGTGGCATAGTAGACAAACTTTCACCTTCTTTGAAGGAATTTAATGAAAATATGCGCCACCAACAAAAGGAATTCTCTCTTGAAACATTGATAATGAAAATCCACATTGAAGAAGAAGCAAGGGCCAAACAGTTTTACAAACAGAAGAGAAAAACAATACAACGAAGGTAAATTTAATTACTTCAAATAATACTACTCTTGAAACTCACAAAATACTTCTTTGAAGCCTAAAAATAAAAAATTCAAGTAAAATAATTGTAGACCTCCCAAGAAAATAATGGTGAAAATCGCCAACCGCAAAATGAGAGAAGTTCCAAAAAAAGGACATTGTTTTATCTATGGAATGAGTGGGCATATTGCTTCATTTTACTAATTTCAGAAATTTGGTCCTAACCCTCATGAAAAAGTTACCGAAGAACCATTTGTGGCGGTGATTACCGAGATAAACATGTGTGAAAATGTTGATGAACGGTGGACTTATTCTTGTGCAAACCGTTATGTCTGTTATGACAAAGACTGGTTTAAAAAATATATTTATTTTTAGGAGACCAAAACAATCATGCTTGGTGATTCTCACACTACACAAGTGCTTTGAAAAGGTGATGTCGAATTGTACTTTTCTTTTGGAAGGATATTAACTTTAAAAGGTGTACTTTTACTCTTTCCATGAGATTTGATGTCTAGTTTTCTTCTTAAAAGCAGGCTTTAAACAAATTATTTAATATGATCAATATGTAATTATGAAGAAGGATATTTTTATGGGTAAGAAGTATACATGTGATGGAATGTTTAAGTTGAATGCTGAGATGAATAAAACTTTACTTCTATTCATATGCTTTCTTTTACCAATTTTTTGCTATCTCGTTTGTTTCATATTAATGATTGTTATTTTAGAATCATAAGTAGTTTAGAATTAATCCCAATGGTTAAAAAGAATTTTTAAAATCACTAAAAGGCCTCATTTTTAAGTTGAAAGAAACATTGATTTGTTAGAATTAGTTCATACCGATATTTTTGAACTTAGTGGAATTTTAACTCATTGAGGTAATAGTTATTTTATCACTTTCATTGATGATATTTCTAGGTTTACATATATTTAATTGATGAAAAATAAAAGTGATACTTTTAAGAATTTTAAAATTTATCTCTGAGGCTGAAAATCAGTTTTGAAGAAAAATAAAAAGTATTAGAAGCTATTGAGGCTGGGAATACGAGTCAAATGAGATTAATTATTTTGTTAGATCATTGAAAATAATTTATGAAACTATTACTCCAAACTCTCCTTCATCTAATGAAGTAGCAAAATAGAAAAATAGAACTTTTGTTGAATTGACAGATGTCATGCTTATTGTGTCACATGCACCTCTAAATTTTTTGGGTGAAGCTATTTTAACTGCTTTATGCGTTAAATCAAGTGCCTCATAAAAATTATAAATTGATACCTTTTGAATTATCAGAAGGTTACAAGCCAAGTTTGGGATATCTAAGAGTTTGGGGTTGTCTAACTTTTGAAATACTAATAGATCCCAAGATTAGAAAGTTGGGTAAGAAAGTTACTAATTGTGGTTTTCTTTGTTATGGTTAAAATTGTACAACCTAGGTATAGATTTTTTCATCTTGAAGCTAATAGTGTGATAAAATTTCTTGATGCTATTATTCATAGAAATGAGTTTTCTTTTTATTCCAAAAATAGTGGGGGTTAAAGGATTAAACAAAATATTTTGTCACTACCTAGTTCTTCTAATTAAACTTTGAAAAATAATAATGATTTTGAGTTAAGGAGTAAAATAGTTAGAGTAGAAAAAGATTTCGGTCCTAATTTTTAAGTGTTTAATTTTTAAGATGACCCTCTAATTTTGAAAGAGGCATTATCTTCACATGATTTCATTTTTTGGAAAGAGGGTGTAAATGATAACATAGAATAACTATTTTTTAATAAAACCTAACAAATAGTTTATTTACAACCGGGTTGTAAAATAATTCATTGCAAATAGGTCTTAAGGAGAAGTTGAAACCGGATGATTTTATTGATAAATACAAGACTAGGCTAGTTGCAAAAGATTTTAAACAACTAGAAGGCCTAGAATTTTTTTTATACATTTTCTCCATTAACAAGAATTACATCCATAAGACTCTTAATTGTTATGGCTGCATTTTATGATTTGCAAATTTATTAAATGAATATAAAACCTTTTTTTGTAAATTGAGACCTAAAATAAAGAAATTTAAATGGGTCAACCCGAATGTTTTGTTGAAGCAGACCAAGAAAATAAAGTACGTAAATTTATTAAATTTCTATATGGCTTGAAACAGACACCAAGGAAATGTCATGAAAAGTTCGATTCCTGCGTGATTAAAAATGATTGAAAATGATTTTAAAACAAATGCATGTGTAAAGTGAATATATCATATGTGATTGTTTGCCTATATGTTGATAATTTGTTGGTCTTTTGCTCTAACATCAATGTTATTGATGAAGCTAAAAATGTTCATAGAATCCATTATAAATTGAAAGATCTTTGTGTGGAAAATTTTATTTTTGGAATAAAAATAACAAGAGCGTGTGAGAGAATTTTCCTTGCCTAGTCACATTATGTTGAGAAAATTTTGAAAAAATATAACCTTCATAACTACAAGCATGTTGCTCCTCCTTTTGATTCAATTGTTCACTTATTTCCTGTTAAAAGTGAAAATAATGTAATATATCAAAAGGAATATGCTAGTACAATCATAATTTTAAGATATGTGATTGATTGCACTAGGCCTGATATTGCATATGCAGTAGGAGTACTTTGAATATTTAGAAGAAAGGAAGATAATGAACATTGACATGTTATAACAGAAGTTATGAGATATTTAATTTGAACAAAAAATTGTGGTTTGTTCTATAAAAAATTTCCCGATTTACTTGAAGGCTTTTGTTATACTTATAGGAACACTTTATAAGGTGAATCGTGCTCTACCACTGGTTATTTCTTTACTTCAAGTGGCGTGGCTATTTTTTGGAGATACAAAGAAAAAGTAAACGATAATTGTTAACTCTACCATGGAGGTTAAAATATTTGTTTTAGCTTCAACTAGTGAGGAAGCGAATTAAATAAGAGATTTATTATTTCAAATTCCTTATTTTGAAAACCCAATTCCTCCTATTTTAAGTAATTGTGATAGCACCGCTACAATTTGTAGATTTCAAAACAGTTAATGTTGATTATGTCAAATGTTGTGATAATCTTATAGATCCTCTTACTAAGGCTTTAACAAGAGAATATGTTAGGATCACATCGAGGGGGATGGGAATTAAGTATACAAATCCTTGAGTCATATATGAGTAAACCCTACTTGGAGACTAGAAATCCTATAACAAGGTTGAAAGCGAAAAACTAATCATACCTTTACTTATTGCGAAATATGCACTATTTTTTATTCCCTCCCTATGATGTGAGTGCATTTTTTCCTGTAGTTTGTGAAGGTTGAGTTGATAAAACTATTAATGACGATTTGTAGTCTATATTGGTTGAGTGTTAAGCTTACAAGAGCACTCTTGACAAATTTTTCACCTATGTGATGTATGGAAGTAGGTCTCTTTCTATTAGAATTGTCTTATTCTCAAAAGCACTAATGAAATAGAGATAACACATTGCCAGAACTTGCTGGCTTTAAAAATTATGTCAACACCTTGATTATTTTATGTGAGCAGTGATATTTTATTTCCCTTAAGCAGACATAATTCAAGTTTGAGACCACTACGACTTAGGAGTAAAAATTACTATTTTACTAATTGGAGGTTTAATGAAGAGTACACCTTCTTATGCATGATAGTCTTCCTTCAGCTGATATACTTTCTTGTCTAATACTTCAAATGAGTGGAAGATTGTTGTGGCATTTTAACATTATTATTCTTTTAATAGTATAATTTGCTAAGTGTCATTTTTTAGTCTGTCTAACTACATATTATAGGTGCATTTTACTGATTAGCATTTGATGTCATCTTTGTTATAATTTGGCTTGAATTTTCCATTACTTTATAACGTCGCAAAGAACGTTTTAGTGGCTGTCCATTGGGTTTCTTTTTAGGTAATGCTCGACTAGAACCATTATTTCTCCATACTATTTCACTCTTTATTCCTTCATTATTTTTGTAACATAAGTAAAATATTTAACTCCTAAGACCATTATCTTCATTATTTACTACATCATTATCTTCCTATACATTTCTAGGAATAATTCTTCTAGTATAATTAGTTGTGGCCTTCATTTGTTTTGAAAAAGACAACACACAAGAAAAAATATTGAGTGAAACAGTTAGTCAAAAAGAGAGTTCTTATTAGTTGAAGGGAAGTGTTCTTGTTTGTGGAAATTCGAACTCAAGTCTTGTCCAGAGTTGTTGATTATACATTGTGTGAAGGTTGTTGTATATTAGAGGGGACAAGTAAAGAAGTAGTTTCACAACTAGGGAGCATCCCCTGGAAGTAACCGGTGTCGACATCCTCAAAGAGGGCTAAGACTAACTTTTTTTCATTCACTATTAAATTTCATAGCTGAAATTAGTATAAGTTTAAAAACTTTTTAACTACTTATACATTGAGGTTACTTAGACCTCTCTCTTACACATAGTATATAGTTAGCGAGTACACATAGACTCCTTGTATAGGAATCAATACATAGACTTCTAATTTTATTTCATATACATAATATAGCCATATAGATTTATAAAAAGTCTTGAATACGCCTCATATTAAACCATCTAAGTTAAATACAACATCTTCGGTTAAAACCATACTTCATTACAATAAAAGCCTCATACAGGCATATACAAAGTTAACAAAGAAAGAGAATGAACTAAATTCTCTTTAAGACTAAAGAATATTAAATATCAAGATAGTGGAATCTTCCTCCGAAAGTGAGAACCTACTGAACACGTTGGAAATATTAAAGTAGTCTTCAAAGGCCTTTTATTAGCTCAACGACTGGATCCTATAATTGTAGAAACATAAAAGATGGGTTATTACACACGTGTAATAATTATGAGTATATGCACATAAAACAATTGAAATCATTCTTAAGAGGACATTTGTTCAAAACATGCTATTTTACTTTGAAAAGAATTATGCACTTCAAAGGCCATGCATGAAGAATTATGTGTATATGCACATAAAACAATTGAAAGGCCATGCATGAAGAAGAACTCACATATAAAGTACCTTGTGTTATGCCCGAGCAACACCATGGAAGGATTAGCACTTGAAGACCATGGTTGACCTCTAGACGACCGTTGGCTTGAAAGACGTAAATACAAGTGATTGAAGTCATAAAATAACTAAAAAGGTATTAACTTGGCCAAAACATCAACGAAAATCATAAACGTATATAAATGAAATGGATAAGACAAAAAAACTAACGCTATCTCTTTATGAAGCCTTTAAAACAAAGAAGGTTGTTGGGACAGGACACCCAGTCATCCTAATAACAGAAAAATAAAAAATAAGAGATAAAAGATGCCTTCCGGAATACAAGGAGGCGTACCAACACACTATAAACTGCTTATTGGATCAACCTTGGGCCAGAGCGCTGATCCTAGTTACCTCCATCTGAATCATTAGACAATGCAGTTCAATTAACATCAATTTATTGAATGTATAGTATACAAATTTGAATGGTAAACACAACTTAAGCTTGAAAAGAATATGAAGGGAACACTTACCTTGACTCTTCTCAACTCATGCATAACATAACTCAATATTAAGCAATATTAAAGTAGTCTTCAAAGGCCTTTTATTAGCTCAACGACTGGATTCTATAATTGTAGAAATATAAAAGATGGGTTATTACACACGTGTAATAATTATGAGTATATGCACATAAAACAATTGAAATCATTCTTAAGAGGACATTTGTTCAAAACATGCTATTTTACTTTGAAAAGAATTATGCACATCCAACAACCATATAAAACAACATTCACATAATCCATAAGTCAACCCATATAAAAAAACAAGACCAGCATTAACAAGTAATAGTCAATTCAACATGTAAAATAGTTCATACCATCATAACATAAGCATGAAACTTACTCATAACCCACCATATAGCCTACAAGTGCAATGACCAAGAAAAGCCCCATAACCTTACTCAATTATGTAAACCAAACAAAGGTTCATAATCAATGTCTAACTCAACATAACATACTTTTAATTTTCGTCACCATTATAGTTAGAAATATAGACCAATAGCATGTTCATATATGAAATTAAAATCATACAGGATCATCAACCTGTACAGTCAACATATACATAACATATACATTACAGAACATAAGCACAAGCTCCTAAGTCATTCAAGTTAGTGTTTACCTCATAAATTTATTTTAATTTCAGGAAATCTTACCTTAACCGACATAGACCACATGAGATAACATCGAATACGATGTCATAAAACCCTACACTGATAGAAGGCGGACTACTTGACAAGGTAGTACCAAAACATGAACATAGAATCTATGTGGATACACTAGCTAGTATCCTATAGGGGCAATATTTTTCAAGAACTAGGAGATCTAGTTGGGGTCCTCTTTATGCTATATGCAATATAGTCTCCAATCTAATGAGTACAATAGTTAAACTACCTTGCATATGTGGGAAGCGACACTCCTCACTAATAGTTCACTAGGTGCTAAGCTAGAGTCCCTTTTGAAATGTCTTTCATTAATAATCATAACTTAGTTAAGGTCATAGGAGAATATGTTCTTGTATAGACATAATAATTAGTACAATAGGAATTGCATGAGAACACCTTTCATTACAACCCTCATATGCGAGATTATCACATTAACATCACCATATCATAGTAAGGCACATAGGTACATCATGACCAACCTTATATCATTATATCATAAGCATAATCTCACGATCACATAATAAAACATCACAGGAACACCTACTTAGGCCGTTTACAAGGCACACATCAATTGAGCTACATCATCAATCACAAACCATCATCATACAAGTAAAGGTTTGGATCCCGAAGACTTCTCCAATCTCCTTCAAAATCCATCATCATGTTCTTAGCATCAACCAAAAAATTATATCCAATAATAGGTGTAGTAACATCAATTGATAGTAAATAACACAAGAACTAGCTCGATTACATCATCACTATCCCAATTATATTCAATTCATAACCTAGGGTTAGGGGAGAAGGGTCAACTTAAATTCTTTAAGAAATAGATTCAATCCCAATAATAATTACCTTAGTCAATCCATGAATGCATTAGAATATATAAAACCAATCTAACATCAATACACTCTTCAATTACCATCAATTCATAACAAATATCCAAGATTTGGGAGAATTTGGGAAAAGGGCATGATCTACATGAAATTGCATCAATTAACATCAAATAAATAACAATCTTAACTTAATTAGTCATAGACAATAATAATTTATCATCAATTTGAAGTTTAGAAGAAAATCCTATGGAATTGACTATTTTAGTAATAAATTTTGAAAGGACCTCTTGGGGAAAGAAATCCCAAGAGTGAAGAACCCATACTTTAATGAAGACTAATCCGTGAAATTGAAGTTAAATCGCTGAGAAATTGGCCTTTCTCTTCAAGTTTTCTTATAAATACATATATACACACACACTCAAACACATAGAAGGAGACAATTTCATCCATTATTCCATGCTCTCAGCCTCGTCCCAGATCCCATAAATATGTAATGGAAGACATAAACAATCACCATTAGCAGTTGGTACTAGGACATGCATCACAAAATTTATGTTGATAAATTAATAATAATGATTATAAGAATAACCCATAAGCACTTACATTTTGCTATTAAGGCGATAGACATTGTATATAAAAACATCTTTAAATATGTTGAACAAAACATCTGAGTATACCAATGATCACTATAAATTAAAAAATAATTAGTAAATACAAAATTCAGCCAACATATGTTCAAGGACATGAATTTTTATATATTTTGAGGGTTGACACTTATAATCATATGCAAATACTAACTAAAAGGTTAATTATCTATTGAAAGGCCATGCATGAAGAAGAACTCACATATAAAGTACCTTGTGTTATGCCCGAGCAACACCATGGAAGGATTAGCACTCGAAGACCATGGCTGACCTCTAGACGACCGTTGGCTTGAAAGACGTAAATACAAGTGATTGAACTCATAAAATAACTAAAAAGGTATTAACTTGGCCAAAACATCAACGAAAATCATAAACGTATATAAATGAAATGGATAAGACAAAAAAACTAACACTATCTCTTTATGAAGCCTTTAAAACAAAGAAGGTTGTTGGGACAGGACACCCAGTCATCCTAATAACAGAAAAATAGAAAATAAGAGATAAAAGATGCCTTCCGGAATACAAGGAGGCGTACCAACACACTATAAACTGCTTATTGGATCAACCTTGGGCCAGAGCGCTGATCCTAGTTACCTCCATCTGCATCATTAGACAATGCAGTTCAATTCACATCAATTTATTGAATGTATAGTATACAAATTTGAATGGTAAACACAACTTAAGCTTGAAAAGAATATGAAGGGAACACTTACCTTGACTCTTCTCAACTCATGCATAACATAACTCAATATTAAGCAATAACACATATGAAATATGTATGGAGCTTGTAAAATAATCGAAAACAACGTAGTTTGTTAAAGAAAATGCAATAGCAACTTTACTTATAAATGAAGTAACATAGTTTCTATGGGAGATTGTCGAACTGAAAAACCACATCTATGATCCTTAATAGTGATAAATCATCATGCCCACGCTACCAAAACTTTCCTATACTTTGTCGATGCATAGAACTACATAACTTAGTGGATCCATTAGCTTAAGTTAATTGACCATATAAAAGTGTGATCCTTTAACACCCATGATGGCTACATGGTATTATGGATAATTGAGTTAATATGAACTCGCATCCCCATCTTAATACTACTTCCAAAAGATATACTTAGATCATGTATTTTAATAACAACCTTTTTTCTTTATTTTGAGATAATTACTTAAATCTTAGCTCAAAGGATCTCTTTAAACTGGTGTTTCCTTTGTTGCTCAAATGTGAAAACATTTATAAACTCTTGGGGAATATTTAGTTCCCTTTTGAAAGTAAACTTAATTCTTTACCCTTAACTTAAATTGATACATGAGTCTTAAAAACAATGTTAACTTATTGCTAAAGACTTTCGACAACATTTAATAACTTTGTTGTTACTTGCTTCTTTACTTCTAGACTTGACACCTCTTTGACGTTGATCTTAACATTAGCTCGAAATGGATTATGATTTCAAGGTTCTTGATCTCATGTTTATGGATGATTTCATTATGTTTAGATGTACCTTAGAGTGTTGGGATCAATTAAGAAACGTAGGTACATCACTAAGGAACTAGTACAGAAAGATATGGAGAAATGGGGAGAACTAGCATCCCTCATTCTCTAAGAGGCACGGGGAGAGAGACCTCAAACATCAGAGGGCTGGTTGGGGCACTTCGGATGCCGCGCACCACACAACCGAACAGACAGAGGTTTCTTTGTCCATGCTGGCTTGCTCAATGCCCCAGCCTTTTCCCTAGGTAAACACCGACTTTTCTTGTTCATTTTTCATCTCTAAACCCTCTAAACATCAATTGTTCCTTACTGAAAAACATACGATCATTATTACTATCATTATACAATAGATTCAACCAAACATTACACCCGGAAACATGAATCAAACCATCAAAAAACTTCACCAACAAAAATACAACAATGTTCTTCAAAAGCTCAATATCATAACATTCAAAACACAAATTCACTTAATTGAAAAATGGTTGGTGCATGGGTGAACTAACCCAACATTATGTCATCTCACATACTTTTTTGGGATAACACCCGACGTATTCCACACGCAAAACTTGTATTTTCTTGGTAATTTCTTTCTTTCTCCTCTTTTCTCCTTTCTCCAAACCCTAGCGTGAATTCAAAATATTTTTATGCTGAAAAAGACTTATTTTACCCCCAATAAATCCCTAAAAAAGAATTCATATAATTAGGTAAGGAAAACACAAATTTTCCCTTCCCAAATTCGGATTGGACTTTCCATAATCTAACCGGCCAACATCCTAATGCATAACTAAATCATACAAACTAAGAATCGCGCAAACACGGTGGGTTGGAAAGACCATTCCAAGGAATTTCCAACCATATTTAGAATTACACCTAAATCATCTTAGGTTAGATATTATGGTCATTTCAATTAGAACAAAACTCACTTCTAAGTAAAAAATTTCCATATTTTTGTACACTTCACAAAAGTAACGATTTTTAGATTTTAAAATCTTTTCTAGGTCTTCCTAGTATCAAGTTGTAACAATATATACTTCTTGGGAACATTTGTCCTCAAATGAGATTAATATTACTGTGTTTAGGGTGGCAACATCGAGTTTAACGCCCATAAGCAAAGAAACTAAACAATATATAAGCTTACTAAAAACTGACTACCATTGTATGCACTTTCTCGGGATTCAAATATATGTGGATATTTCCTCTTCATGTCTCTTCAGCTTCACAAGTAGCTTCTTCAACAAATTTCTTCCTCAAGAGGACCTTAACTTGTGCTACCTCTTTTTTCCTCAACTTGCAAACTCTGCGATTAAGAATTTGCAACGGAACCTCCACATAAGAAGAATTATCTCTGAACTCTATATTATTAGCTGGAATGATCAAGGAAGGATCACCCATGCACTTCTTCGACACAGAGACGTGAACTATCATATGAACCACTACAACCTCTTGTGATAGCTCCAACTCATAAGCAACTTTGTCAATCCTCTTTTAAATTCTATATGGACCAACACACTGGAGACTAAGTTTCCCGTGTTTATCAAATCTCATAACACCCTTCATGGGTGAAAATTAAAATTAAACCTACTAATCTACTTGAAACTCTATCTCTGTTCTCCTAACATCAGTGTAGGATTTCTGATGAATCGATGCCATTTCAACTTCTCTTGAATCACCTTCACTACCTCCATATCTTGATGAACTAGATCTTGTCCTACCAATCCTGCTTAATAAACATTAAACTATCCAATAGCAAATCTGAATCTTCTTCCATATAGTGATCTTCGTGTGGAACTATTTTGATGCTAGAGTGGTAACTATTGTTGTAGGCAAACTTAATTAGAGGGAGGTGATCATATCAATTGCTTTTGAAATGAATCATGCACGCCCTTAACATATCTTATAATATATGAATAGTACACCTTGTTTGCCCATCTTTCTAAGGCTGAAAAGTAGTATTTAAGCTCACCTTTGGACCAAAACCTTCCTGAAAGGATATACAGAATTGTGCAGTAAATTGTGCAGCTCTATCTGAAATAATGGAAATAGTACTCCATGAACTCTAACAGCCACTTTAATATACAATCTAGCATAATCTTTTGCCGAATGCAAAATGTGGTCTTATTTTATCATTCTATCAAAATCACCCAAAAAAAACATCCTGCTTGCAAGACCTTGGTAAACATGTGCTGAAATCTATATTAATCATCTCTCATGTCAATTCTAGAAGTACTATCGACTAAACCAAACCGCCAGACCTTTGGTACTCTACTTTAGCATGCTGGCAATTTGGACTTAGAAAAAAATTCGGAAATGCCCTTCTTCAAGACATTCCACCAATATACTTCTTTCAAATTCGCCAATGCCCTTCTTTCTTCTTTAATAGACTCCCCAACATATGTAGAAACAAATAAGGGTTCAAAAGTTTCTCACAAAAGATATCAAACATAGTTATAGCACAAGGGGTTACAGAAAATAAACTTGTTCCTAGCTCTAGAAAAGCATAAATATCAAAACTAAATACTTGAATAATGATAGTGAAAACATCTAGGGAGTTCTCTTTCTCTTGATGACTAGTGATCGCGTAGAGGCGGTTTACTACTCCGCTAGTAAAAAATGTAGCTCATATAGGTGCAGCCTGTCTTGTGGTGCAACTGATAAAGATTGGGCTCTATTGCCCGGTTTTTCACTATCTCGCTTGTTCTTAGGGAACTCTTTCATGTAGTTACCCTCTTGCCAATACATGAAACAAAATGTTTAGCCATCAAGTCACTTACATGGGTGGGTTCTACCACACTTAGAACATGAACGATCCCAAGTACCTCCTTTGCCACACTACCTTGAGACTGTGTTGGTCTAGCTCTGAAGTTTTACGAATTCTTTCCATGATGCTCACCTTTGTTTCTTGGTTCAAGTGCAGATGATTGTGCAGGTCCCTTCTATTTCAAAAAGACTAACAATTCAGACTACCTTTCTACTGTCAACACACATTCACTGTCGTAGCTTTTTTGTTTTAGAACACTAACTTGTCCCTCAACTTTTCTTCCTCAACCGGCTGCATATAGACCATCAACTTTGATATGTCCTTGTAACCTATTAGTATTGCCGCCCTGCACTCTTTGTTTGACGAACGACCTAATCCCGCAACAAGCAAACACATCTACTCCTCATGTCTTTAACCATTTTTGGAGCATATCGAGGTTGTTAGGTGAAATTCAACACATAGTTATTCACACTTAGACAGTACCACTTAAGTTCAAGAAATTCCATTCACTTAGCCTCATTGAATTATCGAGTAAAGAAACAAACCAAGAAAGCATTTTCAAAAAAGGCCCAACTCGGATATTGTGCATCCTCATCTCTACCTTCCTTCCACCGATCAAACCAAGTCCTAAAAAGAATTTTCAATTGATATGCATCTAGTTTAACTCTTCCAGCATTAGAGACATGCCTCACACCGAACACCTTTTTAAGTTCCTCAATTAAGTTATTTGGATCCTTTATAAAACTTGAACTAGTGAAACTTGGTGGGTTAATCCTAATGAAATCACGAATCCTTGAAGGGTCAATATCTTTTTGTCAAACTTCTCTTTGATGCCCAACTCGGTTAATCACAACTTAGCTTAGCATCTGAATTGCCTCACGTAATTCAGCATTGGTCATTTCTCTTTGAGGTTTTCACCTTTTGCGAATTAGGTATCCCTTGCTCTTGTGGTTCAACATTTCTGCGAATTGCATGACCTTTGATTTATCTTTGTGGTGGATTGTTATCTGAAAACCGAGCTAGAACAAAATAGAGGGAAACTTTATAGAGAACAAACTCTAACGCATGAAAAGAGTGTGAAAGAGGTTGAATGATTTCCTAAGTGTTGCATCCTCCAAATTATAGATGTGGTGAGCTTCACAACGGTAAATAAAATACTACAGATACTGCTTTATAAACTCCCTAGGAATCTTAAACTATGGGATTAGATAATAAGTTTCCCACGCCCCAAGCCTACGTGGACCCTTGACCTGGCTTATTTAGCGAAAAACATAAACAAAAGTAATATAACTCATAAAATACGAAAATGTTATCAACAAAAATGACAGCTTAAGTCTTAAACATATAGAACATAAATGAATAATACAAAAGAACTAATGTTATTTGTCTATGAAGTCTCTAAAATAAAGACGGATGGTGGGACTGGAGCTCCAATCATCCTAACAACTGAAAGCTAGAAAATAGGGGATAAAAGAGGTACACGGGAATGCAAGGAGGCTAACCAACAGACTCTGAACTTCTAACTAGATCAAAAACGCACTCGAATACATACTTCTGCATCATTAAGCGATGCGATACAATTTAAATTAGTACATTAAATGTATGAGTGTGAGAGTTTGAATGATAAACACAACTTAAGCTTGAAAAGAATATGAAGGGAACACTTACCTTAGCTCTTATTAACTCATGCATAACATAACCTTATAAAAACTAGACACATGCAATATATATATATATATATATATATATATATATATATATATATATATATGTATATGTATATTTAAAAACATGTAAAAACAAATGGAAAACAACATAGTTCGTTAAAGAAATTGCAGTAAAGTTCAACCATACTTGTATAATAAAGAAACGTAGTTTCTGTGGGATATTCTCTAACTGAAAACCACAATTATGAGCCTAAATGGTGATCCAAAGTCTTGCCCACGCTGCTAGAATTGTCCTATACTTTGCCGTCGCTTAGAACTACTTAACTTAGTATATCCACTAGATTAAATTAGTTGGTCATCAAAAAAGTATGATCCTTTAACACCCATGATGACTACATGATTAATGGATACTTGAGTTAATATGACCTCGCATCCCCCTATCGGTTCTCAATACTACTACCATAAATACTTAACACATATTTTTTAGAAGAACTTCTTTATTTGGTTTGATATCATTACTCATATCTTAGCTCAATGGCTCTTTTCGAATCGATGTTTCCTTTTTTGCTCAAATGTGAAAACATTTATGAACTCTTTGGGAATACCTAGTTACCTTATTATTTTTTAGAATGAAATCAACTTGTAAAGTTAGATCTTAACTCTTAAACAAACCTCACTTATGTCTAAAGATTGTAGAAAACTTATTTTTAAAAACTATTGAAAACTATTATAATGAACTACGCTTTGACTTGCTTCTTAACTTCTAGGCTTGACTTTTAACTTTTTTGCCTTAGATTATTACTTTCCTTGAATTGTTTTATGGATTGAGTATTCATTATATCATGTTTCTTGAAGACTTCATGATGTTAAGATATACGTTAGAGTATTGGAATCATCTAAGAAACATTGGTAAAACACATAGGAACTGACACGAAGAGATGGGGGAAGATGGGGAGAATTGGCATTCTATGCTCTCTAAGAGGAACGGGGCACCAAACCTCAAACTACAGAGGATTGGTTGAGGAAATCTTGCTGACGTGTTTCCCCAGAGCCTTAGGGACAGAGGTTTCTTTGGTTCTAAGTGTCTGGATCGAGGATCCACCCCTCTCCTTAGGTAACTTGCTCGTTTTTTTATTTCTAAATCCTCTAAAATCCAATGATTCCTTCCCCAAATACTTAGAATAATTATAACTATCAATATACAATAGATTCGACCAAACATAAACCTAGAAACATGTCAAACCATCAAAAATCTTCAACAACACAAACACCAAGAACTCAACGAAACTTTCAACAATGTTCTTCAATAACTCAATTTGTTAGCACTCAAAAGTCATTTCTGCTGAGTTGGAACATGGTTGGCGCGTGAGTGAACTAATATGTCCTTTGTGAACTAATTTACCTTTTTAAGGATCACCCTAGATGAATTCCACATGCTAATCTTGAGTGTTCTTGAAAAATTCTTCATTTCTCCTCTTTTCTCCTTTCTCCAAGTCCTAGCATGAATTATAACTATTTCATAGCAAAACAATGCCTTATTTTACCCCCAATTAATCCCTAAATGAATTAATATAACTAGATAATGAAAATACAAAGTTTCTCTTCCAAATCCGAATTAGAGTTTCTAGAATCGAACAACCCAACTTCCAAAAGTCATAACTCACTCATTCAAAATCGGAATCGCACAAACTCGGGGTTATTAGAAAGATCATACCAAGGGCTTTCAACCATCTCTGAAACTACAAACAACTTATCATGAGTTAGGAGTTATGGTTGTTTGAAGTTGGCCAAAAACTCACTTTTAACTTACATAAATATTTCCACATATCCTTTTACATCCCAAAAGTAACTAATTTAAGATTTTAAACTCTTTCCTAGTTCTTCCTATTTGCGAGATGTTACACACAGTTCCGACTAACAAACATGTATTTCTCTTACATTCAGCCCCTCAGACTTAGCTCCTCCTTCAAAAGTTGAGTATGTTCTATGTATAGTTTAAACATAGATCAACATTTTGTTTTTTTATGGGACATCAGTGAGTTCAACCTTATTAACTACTTAATTGAACCCCGTCAACCATTGCAGGTCGGGCAATGCGATTGACTCTTACGATCAATAATCATATGAATAGTCAACCTGTGGAAACATTCAACGAACTCCTTGAACCAATGATCTTTTTTGCGCTCCTCTTTGATCATATCTTTGAAATTTGGGTTTTCATCAAATTCTTCATCACTTAAAATATTATCTTCATCGCTTCCATCCCAAGGAAAATTCAATTGATTAGAGGATCCAACCTTGTTACAAAATTAAAAGTTTTGAATAATTTGATGACTACATGTACTATTTTTATTTTCCAATAATTCTAAAATGGTACCAATGAATCAATAATAATTATTCCTAAAATTCTCTTTTCCCTCTTTTCCCCAGACATCCTAGCGCAAACAATCCATTCATCACTTTGATCATAGATAAGACTCAAATCTTAAACACAAACATTTCACTCATCAACCTTTCATATTTTGGAGTAGAATTATTCGAAAATGAATCATTACAAATCATTCTAACCATTTTATTTCTGATGGAGCTCATTTTAATATGAAGTAAGGAAATATTAGGCAAATAATATTAAAAAGGAAAAGAGAGAGTTGATCTTGCTTTTCTCTCTACTTTGGCTTTTATATTATTTTGGGTGCTATTTTTCCATAACACCATTGATAGTAGAAGATTTGTAAACTTAAAGATAGTTTTTGGTCACTAAATTTACATAATGGGAATTATTATTTATATGGAGTTTGAGAAAAAAGGGAAATAATATGTATAATATCTTTAAAAGGATTTCCACAAAATGAAACATTTATTTTTAGCCTATTTTCCTTATCAGGCCAAATTAAAAAATATAAATGAATTTATGAAATGCTATATATTCTTATTTCATTTACCTCTTTTGATTAGATAAATGAAAGGATAAATGTTTATAAAATTATTCGTGATAATGCCTAAGTACCCCCTTAACCTATGCCCGAAATCCCAGAGAAACACTTATACTATACTAAGGTCCTATTATCCCCACTTAACTTATTTTATTAATAATTTTTTACCCCTTTTCGGCCTACATGGCACTATCTTATGGGCCCAAAGATGATTGACTTTTTTTTCAAACTAGTGCCACGTAGGCAAAAAAGGGGTAGAAAATTACTTAAATAAGTTCAGGGGGGTAATAGGACCTTAGTATAGTATAAGTGTGTCTCTGGGATTTTGGGCATAGGTTGAGGGGGTACTTGGGTATTTTCCCAAATTATTCATATACTTACGAATGAATTTATTCAATCATCCATATCATTATTTGATTTACCTTTAAAATTCAGATATATTAAAGGATAAGATTTTATGAAATCATCAATAACCATTTCTAATTTAATATTGTACGCAAGATAAATTAAAGGATAAGTGTTTATGAAAAGTCTCATAACATCTAAACTTGAAACAATTAAGAAAATATTCATATATATTTATATTTATAAATAAATTTTTGTATAATATACTTTCTTTCTAGGAAACATGCCTAAACATCATAAATATTAATATTAAGTTAGGCTAAAAAATATTCATATGATTATCACTCATATTTGTCTATAGCTTCAATTATTTTTTTTCATTCTAATGTCTTACTAGCACAATGATGTATATAGGTTGAGAAACTCTCCACTTATACATGATATACATTTTTACAGTTTGTACATATATGATCACATATATAGCCCTAGATATAATGTCATACAATATGATTTTCACATATGCATCCTCTAAAAATATGTATTCTTAAAAGAAAAATGTTATATATACATAATTGTTTGAGAAATATTTGTTTATGGTTCCTCAAATTATATTTACGCCTAATTAATCTTTTAATACTTGAAATTCCTTCGGTTAACTTACTTTTCAAATCAAAGAAGTTCTTCCCCTCTCAATATTTATCTCCCCAACACAAGGATGACGAAAGAGAAGTGAGAACTACGGTTTGGATTTAAGGCATTTTCTTGAGAAAATTTATTGTGTAATGTTTGTAAAGGTATGGTGATCCTTTATTTAGTGTTAGTTTTCGTCCTAGAGTCCACTGAAAGTAAATTTTCAAAGGGTTCAAGTTCATGAAAGACCTAGGGTTTTACTCAATCTCATGGGCTGTTTCTTCAAATGATTTAAAGTGGTTACTAATGTCATATTATGATTGTATTGGTGTTTAATTGATGATTTTGATGAAAATACGTAACCCATGATTTATTTTGATATCTAAATTGAGCCTTTATGAAGTACGTTTCTGGATTATAAAAGCTTATGATTGGAATATTTCTAAATTATTTTGGGTTATTGAATTGTGTCATTATCTTTGTATTAATTAAGGTAAATTTTTCATGTGTTGACTATTTCAGGTTCATGGCCTTAAGGCAAGTTATAACAAATTATCTGTTGAAGTAGAATGTGTTGGACTATTGATCCACATTAAACGTGGAGGTGCTTACTTACTAAGTATGCGAATGTGAATTCGATGAAGTTAAAGTGATCATGCCTTAAAAGTATTTGTTTGATTATTGAACATATTTTTATAAATTTCACACTCATGAAAGATATTGACGGAGTATTAAGTGTCGTCTAATACGTATAGGATATTTTGAATTGTTACACTTAGGCATCCTATTCATGTATAATGTATGTATCTTGACTCATGTCTTCATGTCTTTCATTGGTAGACCTAATGTTGGTATACTTTCATGAATGATTAAATACTGAGGTATTTCTGGATTATGTGTTTAACCGGTAGACCTATTTTTGCTAGCCTTTGATAATGAGTCTAGGACCCAATGCGATGTTTAACATTAAGACTCTATAGAAAATGGTTGTGGCCCTTTTCTGTGTGAAATGATGAAACTTTAAATGTTAAACCTAATGGTGGTGGACCTTTTTAGGAAAGACACTGAGTTATTCTTGTAATGTGCTTTAGGTCGATATGCCTAATGTTTGAGCTATCCTTGTAATGTGCTTTGGGTCGATATGCCTAATGTTTGTAGGCCTCTCAAGTGTAATAATGTTGTCACAACCCCAACCTACACCCTAGACGTAGCCAGCACACAAGAACCAATTTTGGTCCCCAAATGAACCCTCATCCTTGTTGACTATAGAGGGAAGACTAACTTACACATGCAAAACCTTAAAACTGAAGAAAAATTAATAACTCAAATACAAAGCTTTAACTCAATACATTAACTCCCAATAAAATAATATATTAAACTCTCCATAAAATAGACAACTTATTTCTTTAAAATATTTTATAAAATAAATGAATAATAAAGTCTTCTTTACTAAACTGACTATCTATTAAACCACTACATGATAAAGGTGGAAGTCGGCACAAGAATCACGAAATCCTGACTAACTAAAAATTAAATGAAATCCTCGAAAATCAAGGAGGCTCACCACACCTTACACGAACTCTCGGGTGTATCAATGAAGCTCCTGCGGATGATCCTTAATACCTTTGTCTTAATTATGAGAAAATGCATTTCAATTGGTTAAGTACGGGGAATGTATGAGCATGTAAGGGGAAATCTAAATCATAAAACATAGGCTTCAATATGGTTAAATATAAAACATACTTAGCTCTTTACAAACTTATTGAACTCGAGGAATACTCAAGATACTAAACAATACTCAACTTACTCAATTCAGAAGTATTCAAGGATAAGATACTCAACTAGAGATTAGATACTCAAGTCAAAGATATCATATTCAACTTTGGATAGTCAACTCAATAAAAATAAAAAGTAAGAATATGCATGCAATATATAGAAATCTTTATAAAACATTATAAACAACTTAGTTCTTCAAAGAAAATGGAGGAAAAAGCTCAACTTTACTTATATAATAAAGTAATATAGTTTCTTTGAGAGATTCTCTGACTGAAAACCACCACTATGAGCCTAAATGGTGATACATGGCCTCGCCCACGCTGCCAGAAATGTCATATATTTTGTAGTGGCATAGAACTCCTCCACTTAGTGGATCTACTAACTTAGCATACGTGATCCTCCGAAAAGTATGAAGCTTTAATACCCATGATGATTACATAGTTTACATGGAGACTTGAGTTAATATGAAGTTTCATCCCCACATTGTTGCCCAATACTACTCCCAAAATATAATTTAGCTCATGTGTTTAAATAACATATCTTCTTAGTGTTGAGATAATTTCTCAGCACTTTATCTTTAAAAATCTCTTTTGGAATCAACGTTCCCTTTTCTAGTTCAAAACTTTTTCGGAAAATATTTCTTTCCTCTTAAGTTAAATTTAAAAACATTTATAAACTTTTAGGGAACACTTGGTTCCGTTATAACTTTTGAAAAATGAATTCTAACTCTTTGGGAATACTTAGTTCCCCTATATTACATTGGAGAAAGATCTTCAACTCTTTAATATTTACTTGACTTGACACTTAGGCCATAATAAGAAGTTAAAACATTTGTAAAAGAGTTCTGAGAATTTTATATAAAAAAATTTGACATAATTCTTAACTTCTAAACATGGATATTATATTTTCTAAAATTGAAGTATAGATTCAAGGTTCATTTATCTAATTTTTATGGGTGATTTTATGATTTTAAACTTGGAGAGTTCATGAAAAATTATGAGCATGAGCAACTTAACTCGAGAACTCAAAGGTACTCCTCATCGAATGATTGTTTGGCTAATAGGATTTATCCGGAGATTATGGGCATGAACAATTCAACTCAAGTACATCATAAGTAACATGTTATAGTCACATGATTGGAAATATAAACTGAAATGTTTTTGAAACTGATTACTCAAGACTTAGAACTTGATGATTCTACTACTCTCAAAGAAATTCAATTTGTGGAATTCATGTGTAAGTTATGAGCATCGACAACTTTATTTGATTGTCTAACTAACTAGATGAAACTATTGAATAAAACTCTTCTCATTCTCCTACTTACTTCCTCAAAACAAAGCTCAAATCATTTATTTAGCTTAAAGGACTCATAAATGAACTCAAAATGTTTATTTAACTCTTCTCTGAATTCTCTCTTGAATGTGAATTATGTATTCAAGAGTTTTGGTTTTTGACATGGAGAATATCATGATGACACACTAAACTCATGAATGAACTCTCTTCATCCTCACATTCACTTGTTTGAGTCTTGAAATGAAGTTACTAGAGGTTGTAGAAGACTCTTTAAAAGGATTCCAAGGGACTCTCTCAAAAGATTTTTAAAGAACTCTCAAAACATAATCTTAAGATTACGTTGAATTTGAATTATTAAATCAAGGTTATAATACATGTTATGAATGATTTCAAAGTGTTTATAAGTATTTTAATGCTTTTAGAATCAAAAGGACTAAAGATACACTTTAAATGAGCTAAAACCGGACAACCAACAGGAAAGGAGTGGGGGCAGGCGACCCTAGCGCATTTGGGGGCAGGGCATACTGCAGGCGCGCCATCCCAGCCTCTCTGGCACATCATGGGCGCGCACTGCTAGCATCTCTGTAGGGAAGCTTTTTGCAAATTTTACATCTTGTTTTTTGACCATAAATCGCTTTTAATCAATTTCTTTTCTTAAATTCCCCTTATATTTAATTACACAATCTAATTAAAAACTAATGCACTAAGAAAAACACTCCACACAGTCACTTTCATGTCATGAAATAATCAAAACCCCAACAAGATAAGATTTATAATGAAACTCAAGAACACCTATGAAGAACTTTAATCCTTCAACTTTTTAAGATTGAAATTACGTTGAAAATAACATGTTTTGTGTGTGCGTGAACAAACCCAAAACTTTCAAAGCTTACATACATCTTAGGGATTATACCTATTGAGAATTTGAGCAACAAGATGGAAGAATCTTGATGAGCGCTTGATCCTCTCCTATTTTCTCTTCTATTCTTTTGATGTCTTTTCTTTAACTCTCAACTAAAACCTTAAGCGTATATTAAGATTATAAAACTGAAATCAAAAGGATAAAACCCCTAAAATATCACTAAAAACAAATTAAATCTTATT
Source organism: Solanum lycopersicum (assembly GCF_036512215.1). Lineage (NCBI taxonomy): Eukaryota > Viridiplantae > Streptophyta > Magnoliopsida > Solanales > Solanaceae > Solanum > Solanum lycopersicum. The sequence goes on along the minus strand of NC_090807.1, from coordinate 39,080,055 downwards.
GGGTAAGGAAAAGACAAAAATACCCCTCACTATTTTCTGCTAACTTTCCTTAACTGGATAGCCCATGTTCGAAAAGTCTTGTCTCACTCATCCAAACTTGAAACTTAGAAAATTCGGCCCCGTTAAAAGGTACTTCAAAAAAATATCCTTTGGTATCTTTTAGCACACCTAATCATCCTGTGATAGGAGTTATGGTCATTTGAAGTTAAGACAAACTGTTTCTTATCTTAACTTGAAAATTTTCATATTTCGTTATTTCCAATTCAATCTTTTTTGGAACCCAAGGTGATAAATCTAGTTAACTGACACACTACAAAGAATGGTTCGAGTCTTAGATAAAAAAAATTTAATTCTTTGTAAATCTCCCAACTATGAAGAACAGTTCGAGTCATAGCTCAAAAGTTTCCGGGGTGTTACATTATCTCCCCCTTAGGTTCATTCGGCCTCAATGATGGCTGGACACAGCTATGGGATGGGTTATTCTTACTAAGGTATGCTTCTAATGGTCTGCTCTTTCTATATTCACGCTTCACCCAAATACTTAAGTTCAAATTCTATAACTCACTATAGGGAATCTCCTCCCAATTCTATTACTCTTTACCACAACATTCAAGCTTAGTAATCTAATAACTCTATGAGCTCCTATCAACAAACACTTTTCTAATCAAACTTAGGGATATCATTTATTTATTCCTCATAGTAAAACCTGATTGTTTTATTCCTCCTTATTAATAACCTTAGATAGAATTATCACACCATCATAATATAATAAGATTATGAACCTCCTCTTTCTAACATCACTCAATTACTTAAACTACCTCCGAAGGGATATCTCCTCTACTCCTTGGAACTCTTTACTATCTTACTCTCAAAAACATAACTTGATTTTTCATCTTGGCATCTCCCATTTAGATCTAAAGTTGACACTTAAAAGCCATGGACCTATTCCATCATTTGTAAACTAGTTAACATCTTCTTGTACTCTAACACTCGGGAGAAGCTTATCTCATTATTACCAAAATATCTATAAGTTGGTACAAAGACCTCTCGGTAGGTTCTTCTCTTAACCTTTTCCTATTAAATAACCTACCATTACACCTCTTAGTACTCTTTTTACTGTTTTGACTTAGAGACACTTCACTGCCCTTATCTAAATGTTAAAGTGTCTCACTTGTACAACTCGTATTTTTTGCACCTAAATCTCAATTCGTCACCTACTACATATCATGTCTTCTAGCTCAAAAATCTTAATCAACATCATCACCCTCATGTTGTCATTCTTTTTATCATGACACTCATTTAAAATTAAAGCTTAATGCTTATTACTAAACACGAATTTCAAAATGATTTCTCGCTTACTATACTTTACGTCAATACTAATATTGCAATTTAGTAACACCTTTCCACTAAGACCTATGGACGATTAGTCCATCCTTACCTCTTAGTCTGCATACTAGAATTTTTATCATATTCCACTTCACAACTAGGTGCTACCTATTCACTTACTGTGAATTTTATCCCAAACAACTCAAACATCCTCGGAATACCATGAGATTCTACGTTAAAAATTCATATTGTAGATTAATCTATCACATTATGAATAATATAGTTCTTTTATATATATTCACCACTTACACTTGGTCATTAATTAGTAACACAATGACACATCATCATAACAACTTTTTAGTTAAGGTATACTCTAACTAATATTAACTTGAAACACTTACTCTACCTCCTATCCTTGGCCCTTCATAACTCATCACTTCTCAGTCTACCCATAATTAAAAGCTCCTCATCAATACCTTACTAGGTGCATGAGTATTCAAACATCGTCTGCGAACATACCATCTCTTTTTCTTAGATCTCCATACCTCTGCATACTTTCCTCTAACTATAGGCTCTTTCACTACTATCACTCATGATCACATAACTCATGCTTCCTTTTTGGTTAAAAATATTACCGAAGCTCTAGACACACTTCTTAGAAAGGCTCTCAGGTTAAACAATGCTTGAGGAAAATAATAAAACTCACTTTTATATCAAATGGATGATTCATATGAAAATGAAGGTATTATTAAAACTTAGCTTACTTTAGGTCTTCCCTCAAAACCTTTTGAAGTCTCATGACTTTCTCAAGATTCTTGCTAATAACAACTCATCTATATGAATATTTACACTATACATTTCCATCAACTCTAGTATGATGGGTAGTAGAATCTCTGAGAGCGCAGGAGTTAGAATGGATATATATGAGTTACATCAATTGTATGATTTGGAGTATGAAAGAAGGGTAAAATTTTGTTCAATGTTTGTAGTCCCTCATTTACAGAAGTGGTTACCTCAAAACCATAAACAAGATCTTACTGACACTACTTCATAGACACTATAGGACTGTTTAACTCTGTATTATCATTATAAGTTTTTAACGACCCGAGTCTAAATCCTATACGTGGTCGGCACTCAAGAATCATTGTTGATCCCCACGAAAAGCCTCATTCTTGCTGACTACAAGCCGAAGACTAACTTAAGCATGCAAAATCTTAAAACTCAATAAAAATCAATAATTTAAACACCAAATATTGACTCAAAAAATAAAATTTGAATAAAATAATTTATTAAACTTGCAATAAAATGGACAACTTAAGTCGTTACATCATTTAATAAATTAAATGAACAATAAATATTTCTTAGCGAATGTGACTATCAACAAAGCCTCTAACTGATAAAAATGGAAGTCGAGACAAGACACATGACATCCTTTCATAAAAAGATGCAAGCCAATTGACTCAGTACGTGAAACGTACGAGCATGTAAGGAGAAATCTAATGTGTAAAACATAGGCTTGAACTTGATAAAAAGGAAAACATACTTACCTCTTTACAAACTTTCTTAACTAAAGGAAACTCAAAATACTCAAAAATCACTTACTCACCTCAGAAGTCTTAAAGGATAAGATACTAAAGTAGAGATTAGTTACTCAACATAACAATATGATATCAACTTCTGATATTCAACTCAATATAAAGCAAGAATATGCATGCAATCTATAGAAATCTTTATCAAACATTAAAAACAACTTTTTTCTTTAATGAAAATGGAATAACGAACTCAACATTACTTATATTATAAAGTAATTTAGTTTATGTGGGGGATTCTCTAACCGACAACAACCAATATGAGCCTAAATTGTGATAAAGTGTCTCGCTCACGTTGCCAAATATATCCTATACTTTGACATCGCATAGAACTCCTCTACTAAGTTGATACACTAGCTTTAATTACTTATTAATCTAATAAGTATGACCCATTATTACCCACGACGTCCACATAGTTTACATGGAGACTTGAGTTAATATGAACTCTCATCCCTACTTCGATGCTCAATACTACTCCAAATATATACTTTTGCTCATGATTTTAAAATACCTTCATTCCTTTGGGTTGAGATAATTTTGTCACCACATTATATTTAAAAATCTCTCTTTAAGTCAATGTTACCCTTGAGTGTTCAGAAATCTTTTGGGAAATCTTACTTTCCCCTTAAGTTAAATGTGAAAACATTTATAAACTTTTAGGAAATACTCAGTTCCTTTATAACTTTTGAGAACTGAACAAAATACTTAGTTCCCTCATATTACTTTGAAGAAGGTTCTTCAAATCTTTAATCCTTACTTCACTTAAAACGTGAGCCTTAAAGAAAGTAAAAATTTTGTTTGACTTGCTTATTAACTTCTAAACTTTACTCTTAACAATATTTGAATTTAAATAGGGATTCAAGGTTCATTATATCATGATTATGGAAGATTTCATTATTTTTCAACTTGGAGGGTTCATGCGTAATTTTGAGCATGAACTAGTCAACTCGATAACTCAAAGGTACTCCTCATCTGAAGAATATTCGACTTATAGAATTCATGCAAAATTATGGACATGAACAATTCAACTCAAGGACTTCATGGGGAACATGTTATTATCCCATGATTAGGAATATATTCTCAAACGTGTTTTAAACTTAATGCTCAAGAGTTTGAACTTTATGATGCTACTCCTCATAAAGATACTCAATTTGGGGAATTCATGCGGAAGTTGTGGGCATGAACAACTCGACTCGAATGTCTAAGTAACTAGATGAAATTCGTGTATAAAAATCTGCTCACTCTCTTATTTACTTCCTCAAAACATAGTTCAAAGAAATTAGTTACCTCAAAAAATTCACAATTGAACTCAAAAGGCTTTCTTGGACTCTTCTTTTAAGTATCTCTTGAATGTGAATTATGAATTCAAGAGTTTCAGTACATGACATGGAAAATTTCATGATGACATGGTAAACTCATGAATTATTTTTCTTCATTCTCATATTCACTTTCTCGAGTCTTGAAAAAAGTTACTAGAAGTTGTAGTAGGCTCCGCCAAAGGACTCGAAGAGACTCTATCAAAAGGTTACGAAAGTAGTAGGCTCCACCAAAGGACTCGAAGAGACTCTATCAAAAGGTTACGAAAGAACTCTCAAAATATAATTTTTACTTTACGTTGAACTTTTATTATTAATTCAAGGTTATAATTCATGTTATGAATGATTTCTATGTGTTTAGAATTAGTTTAAAGTGTTTTGAATTCGATGGAGTGAAGATCACTTTAAATGAGCTCAAACGGGACAACCGACGAAAAAGGAATGGAGGAAGGCGACCCTTGTGCGTTCCAGCCGTGAGGCGCCAGCACCTAACATCATAGATTACATTTGGTAGAACTGCAGGTTTGCCACTCCATCCCCTTAGGTGTTTCTGGGGCACACTACACCAATATCTCCCCAGGCATGCTTTCTTCAAATTTCGTCTCTCTTTTTCTGACCCTTAATAACTTTTAATCAATTTGTTTTTCTCAATTTTTCCTTAGATTAAATTACCCAAGTTAAGTAAATACTAGTACACTCACAACAATCACTTTTATCTCAATAAATCATCAAAACCCCAACAAAAAGAGATCTATAATGAAAGTAAAGAACAATTGTCAGGAACTTGAATCCTTCAAGTTTTTGAATATGAAATTACACTGAAGATAACATTTTTTGCATGTGGGTGAACAAAATGAAGACTATGAAAGATTACATACCTCTTAGGGATTAAACCTATGGTGAAATTCCTCAACAAGACTTAAGAATCTCGACAAATGGTTGATCCTCTCCTCTTTTGTTCTCTTTTAACTTCCTTTCTCTTCTTGAACTCTAAACTAAAACCCTAGATATGCACTAGTATTATAAGAGTTAACCTAAAATTATTAGACCCTTAAAATATTACTAAAAATAAATTAAATCCTATTGGATAATGATAAGACCAAAATAACCTCACTATTTTTGGCTAACTTATCATAACTGGACATCCTAACTTCAAAAGGTCATATCTCACTCATCCCAACTCAAAAAATAGATAACTCGGTGCATTAGAAAGAAAATCCAAAGAGATTTCCTATGGTATCTTGTAGCAAATCTAACTCATCTTGTGATAGGATGTATAGTCGTTTGAAGTTGACAAAAAACTCATACGTAGCTTAACTTGAAAAATTTCAGATTTTGTTGTTTCCAATTTAATTCTCTGTGGACCTCAAGGTGCTAATTATATTGACCTGACCTTAATAACGAAGAACGGTTTGAGTCTTAGATCAAAAATTTTTCGGGGCGTTTCAAATGTATGGTAAGGAAACTACTGTATATGAATGTAGGCTAAGCACCAAAAGGATAAGGTAAGATGGAAGTTATCCCAACATTATGTCGAATTTAAATAAACTTATTGCTTATCTCTTACCTATGTGCCTACATAGTTCTAGCTAGTGGTTCCACTTAAGTTAATATTTATGGCCTTACCTTCGGCAAGTAGACCAAATCTTTATAGTGTGGGGTTATATGAAACAAGATTTCATAGTCTAGTTTTCATGGTCTATGATAGATAAAATCTTATTCCCATCATGTGAGATGTGAATAATAGTTTCGTAAGAAGTTCTATAATGAGTGTGTGGTAGTATGGGATTTTATCCATGCATTGCACGAGTAGGATTTTAAAAGGTCATAGTGAGTTCTCTAATTCTTAATGACTAATGTATGAATGATCTAAATTAAGTAATTGAAGGATGTTTACTCGCTAAGGCGTAATTTTATATGGATTCTATACTTGTCTTACATTATGTGCTATTTTGCTTGTCATGCCTTATAAATTTCCATGTCTCTTATACATAGAAATGGTATATAGGTTAAAAGTAAAGAACATTTAGTTCAACTTTCTTGAACTTAATGTGGTACCCTGCTGTGAATGGTGGCATGGGACACTATCTATGCATTGCACAAGGTATCACATGAGGGTTACTTAAGGTGAAGGTCTATAGTGAAAGTAATGGTTTGCATGTAATATCGTATAAATGTGATGTTATGACTTGTATGATGATTATACTTTCATTGTATTTCTACTGTGCTATGGTTCGTGATATATCAAAAAATTTCATATTGCATGGCTTCTAACAAAATATCCCTTTCAAAGCATGTTTTTACCTGATCATCATGCTTAAAACATTTGTGTGTGGTAACCAATATTTCCACTTATTCTTACTATAAGTTTACGTATAAGTATATGAATGCATCCGGATATATTCAAGTGCTTGGATTTCTATTCCTTCAAGGCTAGAGTGGTATGTTTGCATATATCGAGGACAAGTGCTCTTTTGGAAGTTTCTTTCGTTTTATTTATATAATAAACAATCTTAGTCTTTTTTTATTGTAAATGGTCCTGTCCCTACTTTAGTTCAAGATCATTGTTAAAACGGCTATGTGAGACTTTGACTTTTGTTGTGTCTTCTAAAAGATGTTAATGAAGTATTTTCAATGTTTTGATCTAAAAGAGTTTTAATTAGGCACTATTTTGCGAATATCACATGTTATGAATATTATGAGGCTTGTATGAGACCATTTGGGTTGAGTAATCCATGTCGCATACGGGGCCTATACTCAGGTCGTGAAACTAACATTTTACTGTTCAAGGCCATTATTTCAAACTAGTTAGTTAGGCTCTTGTTTAGAGGACTAAAAGGTATCAATGTGGTTTTTAGGTATAGTTTACTTCTTTGGTACTTATATTTGAGTATATTAATATGGTAGTTTTAGTTATCTTGTGTACCTGTCAAGCTTATGTTGTCTATTTTGCATTTTTATACAAACTTTCACATGAGTGTACTTTCTAGGCTTATGGGATCTAGTTAGGTTTAATTTAAATCTACTTCAATTAACTTTAATATACTCATGTTCCTTACTTATTTCCCATGCATACCTTTGTTTGTATATACATTCTATGTTTTTCTTATTGTCTTTACCTTTCTTACTCTGTCCACCTATGATGCGTACTAAGTACCTTGCTTTGATACTTATGTTGAAAATGCTTTTTTGTGATTCAAGTCATAATACACGCTACAAGTTGTGATCATTCCTGCAATCTTTTGTATCTTGCGAATTTTTTAAATGTGGGTGAGCACTTGACGTCCTTTCCATCATATATAGCTTTTGTTTTGCTTTCCATTTTTATCTTTTATTATTGTTAGTATTATTTCAATTTCAGTTCTTCCCTTACATGTATTACTCAAAATCTGGGTTACATATTGGCTTACCTACTGGCGAGTTATTGTAGGTGTTGTCATGATGCGAGCAATTGGGTTGTGACAAATAAATTGATGGATAAAATTTTTAAAAATAATTCATATTCTTATTTCATTTAGCTTTTTATTTAGAAAAATGAAAGGATTGAAGTTTATAAAACTATTCATATACTTGCCTAATTAATTTATCAAATACTCCATATCCTTATCTGAGTTACCTTTTAAGGTTAGATAATCTGAAGGATGAGAGTTTATAAAATCATCCATAACCTTACCTAATTTAACTTTCTAGAATAGATAAATTAAAGGATAAGAGATTATAACAAATCTCATTTTATCCAAACATCTATCAATTAAGAAATTTTTCATTATCTTTTATAAGTATGAATAAACTAGGTAAATTGCTTGCGCTTTGCGCAAGAGTAATCTACCTATATTAGGCCATATCTTATTGATTTTTTATTGTACTTGTTACCCCGATATAGTTAAAGGTTTGCACACTTTTTCCCCATTATTAGTGTATTTTACTAAATTGCTCCAAATAATACATTAAATAATTCATTCTTTATTTTAACTTGTCATATTTATAGGTTAATCAACATGCTAACCAAGCATCATTTGAGACATCTTATATTTACAAAACACTATCAACAGTTGTTTGCATATAGTCCCTCTTTAACGGCAAATGCATAGTTTCATATTACATTTAGCCGGTATTCTAGTATTTTTGATAATAAACAATTAATGTCATTTTAGATGGATTCTATTTTAAGTTCACACATTTTTGCATAAGAAACCACATAGTTTTTCACATAGTATTATTGTAATTCAACTGATACGACCCTTTTGCTTTGAATTCCTTTTACTCCTCAATTTTTCATAGGGTATAAACCTAGTTATTTTTGAGTTAATCATGTTTAAACATTAGCATATACCTATTTCTAGACATGGGGCAATCAAACTCCACCATAAGGTTGTCATTAATTGCATTCATTCTCATTTAAATGCTAGTTTAAATAGGGTTAACAATAAAATTACTACTTGCAAAATTGTCCGGACATCCTATGAACTTGATTTTTACATCTAATTCTTAGTACATGACCTTACTTAACATATAAGATTATTGAATCAAAAAGAACATGGTCAACATTAGCATATAGCTTCTTAATACAATCGGGAATTACGCATGTTGCTCCAAGCTTAAATATCCATCTCTATTTAATCGGCCATTTAATTTTATGTTGTTACTTTTTTCTATTGATTCGTTATTTCAGTGTTGAGGCGACTTCCACGCTCCTAGAATGTACCAAGTCCCTAACTACATCGTGCAAAATCAATTGTCAACTCAAACAATTTTTTCTAAAAAATTAAAATGCTTTTAGCTGTCAATATTCATTCGGAACCAAGAAAATAAAAGCACAAACACACAGAAATACCAACTATCCTTCTTTTTTTTCAGCTGCATGTTTACAATATTGCTTGTGATACTCATTAATTTTACCCTTGATTATTTGTTATCCCTTTACCGTTTAGACTCTGTACACCCTTTTTAGTTAGGGAATCTTGTAATTGATGAAGCAACTCCCAAATGTGTGTGAGTAAGGGTATCTTCTAGTTTACGAAGAAACTCCAAAAAATTATTAATTACGTTGTCCCAATATACATGTTTAAGACATACAATGGAAGAATATCATATATATAAGATAGTGTATTCTCCAACAAAGTGTTTCCCTCGGCTCACTTTGTTTTGTTGTCGACTTTGTAGGACCCTATTAGAATTATATGGGACATATTCGGCAGAACAAAGTTTGCTGGCTTCAAACATGTCACTACAAAAACTCATTACAGAGGAAGCTATAGAAGATGTGATTCAATCTTTAATGGCCGCAAATTATGAAATCAGAAGATAGCAAGGTTACCAATAGTTTGATAGATGATGACTCATCCAAAAGTGACGTACAAAAAGAATACGCACTGCATTTCTTAAAGGCGAAGTAATAGCAAGTTGCGTATGTTGTACCGTTCTAATCCACACAAATCAATGGACTACATCAATCTTCTCTATCATAGATACCTCACCATGACAATAATATTTACTACCAATATCATTATCAAGTTGAACAGGTTGACCTTATCATTTTTGCACATTATTGTAGTGTTCGAAGAGGTACTGGTATCTCCTTCTGGAGTTCTGATTATCTACAATCCACATGAATTAACTCATAGTTTGTGATTCCTCAATAGGCAACTACATACCTATAAATCATAAGCACAACTTCACTTGATTGTACTGAAGAAGTAATTATTTTAAATTATTCAATTTGTAAAAAGTATTTGCACATCAACAAATAATGGAGACCACACAAACTACTTAAGGAATCCCCATTATGTTGTTAAGCATTACTACCATACACAATGAAGTGCAAGTGAAATCATTCGGTATTGAACTATTCCCAAATATTTGGTGTTTTAATAACATTATATGCAAACCCCTATTTATTTTTCCTTCTTGTCTTCGTAGTTAAGTTGCTTCTTGCCCTTAAATTTGTTTCCACCACTGGTCTATCACATGTCCAATCATTTCCATATCATTATCTTAATGATTTTCTCATTTCGTAGGTTAGTTCTTAGTATATATTATATTTATTCGAATTAGATAAACTACTTAAATTCAATGCATGTATTGTAACATATTCATCATTTGATTGGCTTTGGCGTGTTCTACACGAATTGCAAATATGTTTAGCGATAATCACATTCCATCTTCACTGCGGATCCTTATTTGTATGTCAACTTATATGGGCGTGAGAAATTATGAAATATTTATTTTATTTATTTTGATAAATAAAGTGATGGGGGAGGGACTGCAGGTATTTCAGTTGTTGTATCAACTAAAAAATGGAACGTAAATTGTGAATGTAACGACCCATTTGGTAGTTTTAGTTTTAGAAGTTTTTGTTTCATAAAATATTTTCCGATAAATTCAAAATAAATATTTTGAATTATTCTAATTATAATTATAAAATTAGTGGAATAGTTTTAATAATTTAAGTAATTAGTGGTTAAAAAAAATAACAGTAAAAAAATAGTGGGTCACTTCTACCACACTCATAACTAGTACTAATAATAATAAGGGGTTCCTATCTTTATTAGAACTCAATAGAAACTTAAACTATGGCGGCACAATTATCAGTAAGGAGGCCAACAAGTATTTCCGATATGTTTAGTATGCATTTTTATGAGTATGAACATATTTCATAGGATTAATATTATTATTATATTATTATATTGAAATTACACGAGAGAGACAGAGAAAACCATCACACTTTTGATAATTCTAAAGCGTTTTCAATTTGTATCTGTTTATAATATTGTTGCATATAGAAAATAGTATTATATTATAATATTATTTGAGTCGGAAAATTAAGAGTTGAATATCTGCAAATTGGATTAATTGGTCGTGTTTTTACTACTGAGGGTAAGAACAAAAGTTAGTGATCCAATCATTGCCAATAATAAGGCAATGACTGGCAGTGATAATAATATTAATTTGATTTACATTGGCGGTGATAGTTGAATGGAATTAATATGGGTTTTTATATTATTTTGTTATTAGAGATTAATGATTGCTATTAATTTTGGAGTGGTACAACTCTTTTGGTCATCACATTGATATATATCCATGTTCCAGTGTGTAGTTACTTAAATCTTAGGGATACTATAATATATGAAAGTTATTAGAGTTGTATTGTTTGGAGAAATTATGACTTAATCCTAGGTCTAAATTTGAGAAATATGAGAGTTGGAATATTAAGTAGAATCAAAACCATGAATTGATTAGAGAATTTGGTGAGTTTTGGGTCTAGGTTAGACATAAAATAATTGAGCATTTATAGACTCGTGAACTTGCAAAAATTGTGCATATACTTGATAGATTGAAAAGTTTCGGAGGAATCGAGGAAATAAAAAGCATCGAAAAAGTAGCTTGCATGACTTTGGTTCTTCGGTTGAGGTAGGTTATGTTTATGCTATTTGATAGTAAACTCATTATAGTGATTGATATGTATTGAATGATATTGTGAAGTTCTCTATGTACTAGACTGTGTGATTATGGGATTGTGTGATTTGGTTGTGTGGTTTGTGATTGGTCCGAATCCTGAGACCGTGAAATTTATTATCTTGAACCTCTTATCGAAATGATGCCTTGAATAAAGAAGGCTTGATGACATATTATCAGTAAATTGAAAATGGTGATAATAAATGATAAATTAGTGGTATTATTGGATCAGAGTGTCATGTTCCGACACGGTATAATTGGATCGAAGCGTCACGTTCTACCACAATATAATTGGATCGGAGTGTCACGCTCCGACACGGTATAATTGGATCAGAGTGTCACGTTCCGATATGGTATAATTGGATCGATGTGTCACGTTCTGGCACGATAATATTAAAGAAAAAACATATTGCATTAATGGAATTACTTAAATTCAAAGAACTCAATTTCCCCAAATGGTTTAGTTGGATGCATGAGTCCTCATAGATGATCTTGATATTGTTGACACTTGTTCATGTTGTTTGTTTCTTATCACTTTTTAAGTGTTATAGTTAAGTTCATACTATTATTCATTGTATATCAGTTTCTATTATGGGTTGGCCGATGATACCTACTCAGTACATGTTGTCCCGTACTGAGCCCTACTTGTGTTTCTCTTTAATTTTTTTTAATGAAATGCAGCGAGTGTACCAATGAATTAAAATTGCCCTCAGCTCTAGCCAATCTCCCACATATAAGGTTCCAGGGTGATCTATCCATTCAAGCTCGTGTTGAATTCTCTCTGTCATGACAAGATATCCTATACTTTCAGACACATACCATTTTATACTTCTATTTTGGTGTATTTGATATTTTTAGACTTAGTAGTGGAGATTAGATGTCATTGATGTGATCACTTTCAGGTTATCGGAAATGATATTTAGTAAGATTTTGAGTTTCTGCGTTATCTTTGTATTTTGTAAGTTAGGTTAAATTGGTTGATTCGCCCACTAAGGAGTTTAAGTGTGGGTGCCACTCACAACTCGTTTTGGATCGCGACAGTGACGGGTAATAAAAGTGAGTGGTCTAATTTACAATTTTATGGGACATTTATTTGGAGCAATTGGGTTTCATTGGTTGGAGGTAAGAATGCAATTCTTCTAAGGCCATGAAGCACGACATTTAGAATTAATTGGAGTGGTCCTATATCGTTGTCATGCTGTAAACATGGAGAAACATAATAATAAAATAAGTGGTAAGTCATGTAACCCCACTAAGTTAGCTCATTGGGTTGTTTTTAGTTGCAGAAGTTGGTATGAAAAGGCAAATAGTAATGTCAAAAGCAAAAATATCAAGAAGTAAATGCTAGGGTAAGGTATATTGTATAGATAATTTCGGGATAAATCAGCTTGAAAATTGATGGGCATGGGTAAAAATTGCATTAGTAAGATTTTTTGTAAAAATCTTATTACATCTAAACATCAAACAATTAAGAAAATATTCATATTCGCTTATAATTATTAATAAATTTTTGAATAACGTAGTTTGTTTCTATAAAACACTCCCGAACATCTTGAATATTAACATTAAGTTTCATTAAAATAATATTCGTATGAGTTATGACTCATATTTATAGAGTCTCGTGAGCACAATGGTGTATATAGGTTGAGAAACTCTCCACTTAGACGTGATATATATTTATGTATTTTTTCAATTCTAACATATATTATCACTTATATATAGTCCTAGGTGTAATGCTATACAACCTAATTTTCATATAGCCATCCTCTGTAAATATGATTTCAAAAAGTAAAATCCCATATATACATTATTATTTAAAAAATACTTATTAATGTTCTTTCACTACAATATTCCTTAGTTTACATTTATGTATGACTAACCTTTAAATACTGGAAATTCATTCACATAAATAACTTTTTAACAAACCCAAATCAAATCAACAAAGTTCTTCGTCTTTCAATATTTTTCTCTCTAAGTCAAGTAGGAAGAAGGAGAATTGAGAGCTAGGGTTTGGATTCATTGTGTTTTCTTCAACAAATTCCTTAGAGGAATCTTAGTAAAGGTATGGTGAGCTTTTATCTAGGGTTAGCTTTCGTCCTAGAGTCCATTCAATGTAAATTTTCAAAATGTTCAAGTTCATGAAAAAACTGGGGTTTAACTCAATCTCGTGGGTTCTTTCTTCACCATTTGAAATGGTTATTGATGTCAAATTATGATTGTACTAGGTAATTTATCCGCATTTGGCCCGGCCATAAGATGTTTTTCTAAGTTTTTGAACAACTTTACCAATAGTCGACTGTTATAAGAAAAAAAAAGTAATATTTTTAGGTTTCTAGAACATTTCTCGAGAAATTAAATAGTTTGATATTCTCACATAACTCAAAAATTGTAAATATATAAATAATGATTGAAAATGTATTGATATATAATTTTTTTTGTATTTTAAATTTTTTATCATATTATATGTTTGATAATATAGTTATCTTGATTAAAATAGAGTCATGTTTTTATGTAGCGATTAAATATCACTTTTTCGTTTCTTTTTTTATAAATGAAAAATATAGAGTTTTAAGATTTTCTTGTTATTGTATCTCCTTGTGTAAAAGAATTTATGTGAATATTATTTATAATTAATTTTAGCTAAAAATATGTTATGACCCTTAAAAAATTTACACCGCAGCAACATAAGTAATATTGTTTTAAGACAATCTACTTGTCTGAGGTCAAATGTTCACCAATTTTCATTATTATTACTTTTTTATTCAACAAAAATTTATAGGTGGAGCAGAAAATATTTGGAACAACAAAAAAAAAATATATGGACCATTATAGAAATTAATTCTTCATTGAACTATGGAAGAACCTTTTGGGTGCTTCATCTATGCAATTACAATTTTTTCATGAATAATTATGTTTGATTGTTGTATTATGGTATTATACATATATTCAAAATTTTGGATTCTAGACTCTTTCTAAAGAAACAGTTTCTAACATGAAAAAATTTAAAAAAAGTGTAACATAGATAATTCAAGCGCTCAACAATGACTTGGGACATGAAAAACTACAAATCCATGATAATAGACATATGTTTTGTAGATTGAGATATTACATCTATTCATAGTAGGTTTTGTTTCATATTCATTGTATTAACCTTGACCAAAATAGTTACGCCAAAAATATAGTGAAGAGCCAAATGATAAACCAAAAAAAAATCATTAAAACTACAAAGATCTTTGTTATATGGTAATATTATATACATACTAGATAAAAATAAATCATTAAAATTGTAAGAAGATAATTAACAGTAAGAAAAAGAAAATATTTATAGGGAATAACTATAAGATATCCAATGACGATAACAAATCATTCTAACCAGAAAATTTCCTATGTTTTGAAATAACATACCTGAAAAAATTGACTAACACTTCAATCAATTTTCAATCCTTAAAGTACGTAATATCAATTGATAAAATTTAGTAAAAATAGATAACAACATAAAAACAAAAAAAATTGGCATGCAAAATTATGGACTCTCAGAGGATTTTCTGAAGAATACAATATTAAATGATGAAGAAATTTGTAATTTTTAAGGGATTTATAACGATACCTTCAACAATTTCCGTAGAGAAACCGTGTTTAAATATTCAATTAACTTGCTTATTTAATCTGTACTAACAAAAACTTATATCAATAACTTCGCATAAACATAAATAACAAAGTTTAAAGAGTATATTCAAAAAACCACAATTAATAATATCTATATAAACTAATGATTGTAAAAAATCTATCAAGATATGCAACAATAAAATGAAATCAAATGAAAAAAATTGATCCCACTGAATGCAAAATGTAGTCCTCTATTTATAGACAACAAAGGTAGTGCAAAAATATGATTATTGTATCTTATCATAAAGCTCACAACTCTTTCGATGAAAAAGTTACAACCCTTCAAAAAGGTCACAACATTTTATAAAAGTTGTAACTCCTCATAAAGTAGTAACTTTTATAAAAGTCACAATTTTTTCATAAAAGTCACATGAACTTTTCATTAAAATATTACAATTTTTCATAAAAAAAGTCAAAAATTTTCATGAAAGTGTAAGGTTAGTTTGAAAAAATAAATTCAAATAGAATCGTGGCTTGTGGTGGCACCATGTAGGTGGACCTAGGCCTAATGTCGGTAGCCTTTCATGAATGAATGAATAATGAGGTATTCTGGATTATGTGTTGAACATGTAGACCTTCTTTTGGTAGCCTTTGATAATAAGTCTAGGACCCAATGTGATGTTTAACCTTAAGACGATATAGCAAATGGTTGTTGGCCTTTCTTGTCTGAAATGAAGAACCTTTAAACGGTAGTCCTAATAGTGGTTGACTTTTCTAGGAAAGTCAATGAGCTACCCTTGTATTGTGCTTTGGGTCGCTAGGCCTAATGTTGGTGGCCCTCTCAAGTGCGATAATGCAAGCTTATGAAACTACACTATGGGAATATAGGCTATTCACCAAATGGATAAAGTGTGACGAACGTTTTCCTGCGTTATGTCAGATTTCAATTAACCGCTTGCTTATCTCTAAACAATTTTCCCTCATATGTTTAGCTAGTGGATCCAGTTAACCTAAATTTTATGGTCCTACCTTAGGCAATAAACCATATCTTTATGGTATGGGGTTATATAAGAAATAAGAGACTTAAAACTGAGTATCCAAATTTCTATGAAGCCTTTACAATACTAAGATAAATGGTTGGCATACCCCACCAAATCCTATAAATGAAATACTAGAAAGCGGATACAAGTGTCCTCCGGAATGCATGTAGGCTCATCACTTACTCTTATTGATAAATTTATCAACGAGGCGCTAGATGATAATGATCCTGGTTACCTACATCTGCATCATAAGACGATGCAGGACAACTGGTATCAGTACATTGAATGTACTATCATGTGATTCTAAATGCTAAACGACAACTTAAATCTTGAAAAGAATAAGAAATAACTTACCTTGGCTTTGCTGAACTTATGAATACTAAACTCAATGTATATATAAGGAAATTAAAACACATTTAATATTTTTACAGATTTGTACAACAGTAAAACAACTTAGTTCATTAAAGAAATGTAATAACAAACTCAACTTTATTTATATATGAAAGTAACATAGTTTTGATGGGAGATTCTCCAATCGACAACCATTATTATGAGCCTAAGCAATGGTACAACGTCTTAGCTCACATTACAAGAGGACCCTCCTATAACTTGCCGTTAATATAGTACTTGAAATACTTAGTGGATCAACTACTGTATGCCAAGAAACACTAAGGAATCATCTTAAAAATTATAACCCTTCTTCTATCCATGTCGGGTACATGGTGTATGGGGCTTGAGTTAATATGAACTCATGTCCTCATATTGATGCTCATTACTACTCCCAAAATAATTAACTCATACGTTTTAAAAATAAGTTCATCTCTTGTTTGAGGTAATTTCTCAAACTCAACTTTAAATGTTCTTGAAAATCAGAGTTTCTTCTATACAGAAATTAGTTAAAGGCTTTGTTGAAAATCTAGCTTCCGTTCTTGCTCAAAATGTTATAACATTTGTAACTCTTAGTTATCCCATTAAAACTTTTAAGAAATTAACTCAACTCTTTAATATTTTCTTAACTTGTAACTTAACTCTTAAGGAATACTTAGTTCAGTTAGTAGTTTGAGAATATAACTCAACTCATTACGCTTTTCTCAACTTTTAGCATAAGCCTTAAAAAAAGGTAAAATGATTGTTAATGACTCATTAAAACTTTAAGAACTTACTTTGAATAGACTCTTAACTTTTTTACTTGATTGTTAACCTCTTTGACTTTGATATTAACTTTCCTTGCATTAAATTATGAATTAAATGTTCTTGATCTCATGTTTATGGATGATCTCATGATGTTTAGATGTACCTCAGTGTGTTGGAATCAACTATGAAACGTGGGTACATCACTTAGGAACTAATAAGAAAAGATGGAGAAAAAATGGGGTCTACAAGCATCCTTGGCGCTCTAAGAGGCGTGGAGAGCCTAAGCCTAGATGACAAAGGCTTTCCTAGGGACTCTGGCTGGTACGATATGCCATGGCTTGTTGGACAGAGCCTGTCTTGTGAGGATCTGACAGGCACAGCGCCCCAGAGCATGTCAAATTGGAATTTCGACTTCTCTTCTCTGTTTTTCATCTCTAAACCTTCTAAAGTTTCATCGATTTTCCCCAAACCCTTAGGATCACTAATAACCTCAATATCCAATAGATTAGACTTGAGAAAAAAAACCCATAATTAAATTAACTAAAGGCATGGAACATCTAAACAAAAAAGTTTTGAATAGTGTTCTTCAAGAACTTAACTTTTAAGCATTCAATCTACTAAAATTCGCTGAATGAAACAATTTGGTGTGTGAGTGATCTAAACCAACAAGGAAATATATCAAGTAATATAATAGTGATAACTCCAAAAAATTTCACTCTAAGATCTAGCCGTTCTAGATGATTTCTTAATATTTTTCCCTTTTCCTTCTTCTCTTTTCTCTTCTTAAAGACCTAAGAGTAAATAACCTTTTTATTCTGAATTCAAACTTATTTAACCCATATTAAACCCTTTAATCGAATTACAAAATATATGGGTGAAAAGACAAGTTTGCCCCTACTAAAATCAAGAATAGGACGTTCCTCACACCAATGGCCCAATTAAGCATGTCTCCATCATAGGATATCCAAATCGTGATATCTCGGCGCGTTGGGAAGAACTTTCCAAAGGGATTACCAACGATATAAATAACTGACTATAACTTATACTGTGATACATGTTATGACGGTTTTAAAATGACCAAAACTCATTTCATAAACTTATCAAATTTTTCAGATTTTCCTTTTCTATCCTAAAATGATAAAAATTGGTTTCATAGATTATTATTTGTTGTTAAGAGTTACGAGATGTTACAATATCACCACTTGGGAACATTTGTCCTTGAATTAGATTTTTTTAACAACGCTAAAAATAGTAACATCAAGTTCAACACGTACAAATCCAAAACAAAATAAAAAGCATGCTTGATAAAAGTTTATAAAGTACTTAGAAGATATTTAGTACCTTGATCTCCATTCTTTTGCGTTTCAAAGAGATGTGGATACATCTTCTCATATCCGCTTTAGCTTCCCATGTCGCTTCTTCAACACATTGTTTCTTCCAAATGACCTTGATTGATGCAACCTCCTTTGTTACCAACTTGCGAAATGTGTGATCTAAAATTTGAACTGGAGTCTCTTCATAGGACATGCTATCCTTAACCCAAAAATTCTCAGTCGGTACAATCAATGAAAGATCACCCACACACTTCTTCAAAATTGATATATAAGATACCGGATGAACCACTGCTAACGCTTGTGGTAGCTTCAACTCATAAACTACATTGTCAATTCTCTTGGATATTCTATAAGGTCGAATGTACCGAGGACTAACTTTCCCCTTTATAAAAAACCTCATAACACTATTCCTGTGAGAAAATTTTTGATACACCCAGTCATCCACTTACAAATCCAATGGACTTTTCCTCACATCTGTGTAAGACGTCTGACGACTCTGTACCATCTTCAATTTCTATATAGAATCACCACACCTTCTCTATGTCTTGGTGAAATAGATCTGGTCCTATCAATCTTACTTTACCAATTTCAAACCACCCAAATAGGAGATTTTAATATTCTCCCATAAAGAGCTTCATATGGATCCGTTTAGATTATTGAATGTTAGCTATTGTTGTAAGCAAACTCAATGAGAGGTAGTTGACCATTTCAGTTCCCCTTGAAATAGATCACAGAAGATCTAAACAAGCTCCCAACATTCCTTCAAAGGTCTTGATATTGTAGTCTGCTTGTCATATCATCTAAGGATGAAAAGAAGTGTTTAAACTAATCTTTGTACCTAACCTTTTTTGTAAGATTTCAAGGACTGAGCAGTAAAATGTGCACCTATATTTGAAATGATCGATATTGGGAATCCATGAAGTCTAATCGCTTCTAGAATGTATAACTTCGCGTAATCTTCTGCCAGATTAGTGGTCTTTACAGACAAGAAGTGGGTTGATTTTGTCAATCTATCGACCATCATTCAAATTGAATCATACAGTATGTGAAACTTTGGCAATATTGTGATGAAATCCATATTAATCATCTCCCACTTCCATTCCGGAAGATCTATATTCTAAGACAACCCTTCAGGCTTTTGGTGTTCCACTTTCACTTCATGGCATTTTGGGCACTTGGCAATAAACTCAACAATGTTTTTCTTCGTACCTGTTCACTAGTATACCTCTCTAAAATCTCAGTATATCATGGTGGAACCCATATGAAGGGAATATCGTGAGCTAGTAGACTCCTCCAAGTTCCTATCTTGTAGTCCATCAACCCTAGGTACACACAATCTACCTTGATACTTTAGCACACCATCTCCCCCTTGTTCAAAAGCCAATACTATTTGGTTATGAACATTCGCTCTCAAAGCAAGCTTCTCTTTCACCTGTGATAATAGTGATGATTTATCCCTTTGTCACCATTATTCCTCCTTCTGTAGAATCAATAAGTTTGACTCCCAAGAGTGCAATTTTATGCACATCTTTGGATAACTCTCTCTTTTATTCTTCAACATGAGCGAAACTCCCCACTCATAACCTTCTTAAAGCATCCACAACACATTGTCCTTACATGGATGGTAAATAATACCCATGTCCTAATCGTTGAGTAGGTCTAACCACCTTATTTGTCTGAGATTGATATCCTTCTGGGTCAACACATATTTTAAGCTCTTATCATCAGTAAATATATCAACATGAACTCCGTAAAAGTAATGACACCATATCCTTAAGGTGAATATCAGCGCAGCTAACTCTAAGTCATGGGTTGGAAAAATATTCTCATGAACTATGAGGCATAACATATAACCTTGCCATTATGCATTAACACATATCAAAACGAACTCTTCATGCATCCTAGTACACAAAAAACCTTGAGTACCTTATCTTAAGGTCAAAATAAGACTAAAATTCAACGTCTTCTTCAACTCTTGAAAGCTTTTCTAATAGGCTTTAGACCATTGAAACTTAATTATCTTTTGAGTCAACTTAGTCAAGGGAGATGAGATAATCTAAAACCCCTCAACAAACCTTCTATAATAGCCATACAAACCAAATTAACTCCTAATATATGTTGGAGACGTGGGTTTAGGCTAACACTTAACTGCTTCTATCTATAGGGTATAAACTCTAATCCCATCACCAAAAACTATGTTGCACAAGAATGACACAAACCGAAGCAAAAACACTCACTTGGGAAACTTGTAGATAATTCATTATCTTTCAAAGTCATAAGACCAATCAAAGGTAACTAGCATGATCTTCTTCTTTTCTTGAATACACATTTATGTCATCAACAAAGATGATAACAAACGTCTCTAGATAGGGTTTGAAGACTCTATTCATAAGATCCATGAATGTTAGTGGTGTGTTTGGTAAGACAAAGTACATGATGAAAAACTCATAATACGCATATATTTTTCTAAATGTTTTCTTTGGAATATCCCATTCCCTAACTTTAAACTTATGGTAGCCTCATAAGAGATCATTTTCGAAAAGCAGGAAGCATCCTTAAGCTGGTCAAAAGATCATCTATCCTTGGAAGAGGATAGTTATTCTTTATTGTAACCTTATTTAATTGGATGTCGTCTTTACATATCATAAGGAAACAATCTCTCTTTCTTAAAAACAAGAACGGAGTGCCCCAAGGGTAGACACTTGTTTAAATAACACCTTTATCTAATTGATCTTTCAACCCTTGTAACTCTTCTAGTACCATTTTACATTGCGTAACAGAGATCAGATGAGTATCTTGGATGATGTCTATTATGAAGTCGAATTCTCTCTCAAGAGGGACTCCAGGTAGATCATCATGAAAGAATTATAGAAACTCTTTTACTATAGGAACTGAATGAACAGAAGGTACCTCATCACTTTAGTCATTACATTGGATATTTCATAAATACAACCCTTTGAAACTAACTCTGTCACCTTATGGTACAAATGAGACGACCCTTTGGAACTACTAAATAATTACTCAACTCTATGACTGGCTCACCAGGAATCTGTAATTTGACTTCATGAGTTCTACAATTATTGATGCATAAAAGGCTTAAAGCCATTGCATAAAAGGCTTAAAGCCATTGCATAGAGGTGATTTCCTCCTCCGCTAGTGCCTATAGTAGCTCCTCTAGGTGCAACAATTTCTAGTGGAGCATTTGATGAATATTGGTCTCTATATCTAGCATTTCCACCACCATTCTTATTCTTAGGACACTTATTGGTTTGGTGTCTACAACACATACCATATGCAGGATCCCAACTTCCTCCTTGTGCCACACTAACATGGGACTATGCTAGTAAACTTGAAGTTGTTTGAATTCTTTCCATTATACTAGCCTTTCTTTCGTGCGCAGATGCACTAGACGATGATGGTTCATGCCATTTGTTTTTCTAAAATTATGGCCGATTCAAACCATCTTTCTGCTGCCCAGACTCATTCCGAGTCTTGGCTTTCTTGTTCCTGTACTCCTCTTTATCCTTCAGCTTCTCTTCTTCAACATGCTTTGCATAGACCACCACTAAGAATATGTACATGTCACAGATTAGCATTGCAGCTCTAACGTCCTTACTACATGCACGACCCAAGCCAGCGACAAACAAACTCATTCTACTTCTTATATCCTTAACTATCTCAGTATCATAGCAAGACAACTCGGTGAACTTTATTCCATACTCATGAAAACTCAAGGAGTCTTGTTTCAGCGTAACGAACTCTCGGACCTTTTCTTTTGTTAGTTCTCAGGGAAATAAACTCCCTAAGAAAGCCTCCTGGAAACAAGCCTGATTACGATGTGGTGCATTTTTATCTCTTCCCTTCTTCGACTAGTCAAACAAAGTCCTAGCTATATTCTTTAGTTCGTATACACCTAGATCAACTCTCTTAGCACCAACTACAGGCACTACATCAAAAAAATTTCTTTACCTCTTCCACAAAGTTTTCCTGATCCTTAATACTGCTTGACCCAGTGAAACTTGGATGATTCATTCTCAGGAACTCACGAATGCTCTAGGTGTCAGCCTCTTCTCATCGAGCTCCTCTCTGTTAACCAACTTGGTAAGTCACAATCAGAATCAACATCCTAATAGCCTCACGAAACTCAGGGTTTCTAACTTCCCCTTCAACTTGCGCTTTAGGTGTGTTGGGCAACTCTTGTTCTTAGGTTAAACATATATACTATCTAGTCAACCTCGTGCTTTTTTTCGTGGAGGCATTGTTATCTGAAACAGGCACAAGCATGAATCAAAGAGAGACTTTTATAGATAAACTCTAACAAACGAAAAAGAATATGAATACAGTAAGAAAATTCTAAATATAGCAGACTGTTAATTATGGATGTGGCGCACTTTACAATGTTAACTAGGACTCTAAAGATAGGGCTTCATAGACTCCCTAATACACTGAAGTTTGTGCTCTCATACTATGTTTGTCATGCCGCGAGCATACACCCTGGACGTCATCGACACCCAATGATCATTGCTACTCTGGAGCGATCCCTTGGCTTGACTTACATAACTCACCAGAAGACTTAACTCATAAAAAAACAATCTTATGATATAACTTAAAGAAATAATAAATTTTCCAATATTTCCTATAAGTCTTATAACAAAGTAATCTGAAGTATATAAATAAAAGACTCAACACTGACTATTCAACTTACTATGAAGCCTATACAATCTTTGATGTTGGGAAAGACCCCACAATATTCTATAAATGAAATATTAGGAAGAGGATAAAAGTGTCCTCCATAATGCAAGGAGGCTCACCACTAACTACGAATGCTCAACTGGATAACCGAGGCACTGGATAATACTGATCTTGGTTACTTTCGTCTCCATTATAAGACGATGCAAGCCGACTTCCATTAGTAAATTGAATTTACGCGAATGCGAGTTGGAATGCTGAACAACAACTATCTAGAAAATAATAAAAAAACTTACCTTGGCTCCGCTCAACTCATGAATACTCAACACAATGGGTATATAAGGAAATTTAAACACATGTGATATATAAAAATCTTTCTAAAATAGTAAAACTACTTAGTTCTTTAAATAAATGCCATAACAAAATCAACTTTAATTATATCTAAAATAAACATAGTGTTTGAGGGAGATTCTCTAACCAATAACCATCACTATGAGCCTAAGCAATGGTACATCGTCCTACTTCACGTTGCAAGAGGAGTATCATATACCATTCCGTCAGTATATAACCTGAACTACAAAGTGGATCTACTAGTCTATGATAAAAAGTACCACAGGAATCATCGAAAATGTATGACTCGTCGTAAGTCAATTTTGGCTACATGGTTAATGGGGTCTTGATTTAATATGAAATCGCATTCCTATATAGGTTCTGAATACTACTCCTAAAATACTTAGCTCATGCATTTTAGTAACAACTTTGTCTTTAGTTTCAAGTCATTGCTCAAACTTAGCTTTAAAATAACTCTTGGAAATCATAGTTTCCTTTTAACAAAAACTAGCCAAAGGATACATTGGAAGTCTAGCTTCCTTTCTTGGTCAAAATGTGAATAAATTTTTAAATCTTAGGTAATAGTTATTTTCCTTATAACGTTTGAGAAATGAACTCAATTGTTTTCTCTTTGCTTAACTTTTAATTTAACTCATAGGTAGTACTTAGTTCACTTATATCTTTTGTGAATTGAACTCAACTTATTAATCTTTTCTCAACTTGTAGCACAAGACTTACAGAAAACTTTTAATGTTTGTTTAAGACTTTTTAAAACTTTAAGAACTTACTTTGACTTTCTTCTTAATTTTTTGTCTTGACTCTTAACCTATTTGACTTTGTATTTGACTTTTACTGAATTGGATTACACATTGAAGGTCCATAATCTCATTTTTAAGGATGAATTAATGATTTTTAGATTTACCTTTTAGTGTTGGAATCAATAAAGAAACGTGGGTAAATCACATAGGAACTAGTAAAAAAAGATGGAGAGAGAATGGGATTTTCAAGCATCCTTGGCGCTCTTGGAGGCATGGAATTCAAGAGCCAGTCCGATAGAGTATATCCTTAGGGATTAATTATTTTGCAGTGCACCAGTGCTTTTCGTACAGAGCATGTTCGGTAGCGCTAAAGTAGCCACGACGCCGCATGGCCTCTCAGATGGGAGTTTTGTCTTTTCTTTTATGTTTTTCTTCTTTAAACCTTCTAAACTTCCATGCATTTTCCCCCCAAACACTTAGTATCACTAATAACCTCAATACCCAATAGATAAGACTCACAAACTACCCGAAAACACAAATTATATTAACTAAAGACATGTAACAACTCAAATAACAAGTTTTCAACAATGTTCGTCAAGAACTTCACTTTTCATCATTCAATCTACTCAAAATTCGCTAAATTAAACCAGATGGTGTGTTGGTGAACAATCCCAACATTGTAAGATCTCCCATACCCTAATATGGATCACCCCCATGAATTCATCTTAAAGATTGTAGGGTTCTTGATGAAGTCTTGATCTTTCCTCCCTTTTTCCTTCTTCTCTTTTCTCTTCTCCAGTCTCTAAGCATAAATAACCTTTCTATTTTGAATTCCAAATTATTTTAACCCTAAAAAAACCTTAAAACAAATTAGGAAATAGATTAGTGCAAACACAAGTTTGCCCTTACTAAAATCCAAAATCGAACTTTCCTCACTTAAACAACCCAACTTCCAGAAGTAGTATCTCCCTCATATGATATAAAAATCGTGCAAATTCGGAGACATTGGAAAGATAATTCCAAGGTATTAGCAACCATGTAAATAATTTACTCTCTGTCATCGTGATCTAGAAATAATGACCATTTAAAAATGACAGAAAGTCACTTCCTAAACATAGGAAATTTTCTAGATGTTTCCTATTATTTTCCAAAATAATAAATTTTAGTTTCTTAGCTTATTGGTTGATATTACGAGTTACAAAATGTTACATTGAAGATAGTTAAGTTGTTGTATCATCTAAAAATGGAATGTCAATTGTGAAGAGAAAAATAAGGGAATGGTTTAACTAATAATTTTATAATCATGTATTTGGAGGAATTGCGTGTCATTGGTCGGAGGGCGGAATGTAAAGCTTCTTAGGCGATTTAGCACAAAATCTAGAATTAATTGGAATGGTCCTATATCTTAATCATGCAGTAAAAATAGATAAACATAATAAAATAACATGTAAGACATGTAACCCTACAAAGTTACCTCATTGGTTGTTTTCCTTGTATAATTTTGTATGAAGAAAAATAGTAGATGTCTAAAGCAACAATGTCAAGAAGTAACTTCTACGATAAAGTATATTGTATAGAGAATTTCGGGAGAAATAAACTCTAAAATTGAAGGGCATGGGTAAAATTTTCATCCGTAAGAATGTCGTGTTGCTTTTATAGGCAAATATATTGTGCATTGAATAACCACCTACCATTTATGCAAAAGTATATAATGTCATATTAAGGTAGCGATGCACCTGTCCCTTTTAGTTTAGAGATAGAAGTGATCGATCATTAGAATCACAAGTGAGAGGAGCATAAGATGCTTTTATTCCTGTCATTTAGCTTTTTCCTGTACTTTCTAAACATGCCCCGTCAAACTCTTTCACAAATGTAAATAGTGTCATGTTAATGTAGTGGTGCATTATTCCTTTTTTTAAGCACCGGTAGGGTGAGGGTTCATTAGGATTAGGGTAGAAGTCGTTTTAACGGGTAGTGGGAGACTAACCTCGGATAAAAGTAAAGGAAAGTAAATACAAAGGGGAATGCAAAAGACCTAGATAATCCTTAGTACCTTCAATATTGAACTTATCAAATACCTCTTACATACAATTTTTCATGCGATATAGATACAAATGATTATTAATATGCTCAAAGTATTCATTCATAGATTATAGTTTGAGTGTCCTTATTTCTGGACATTATTTAGTTGATTCTCTCCTAATTTTGGATTTTTTTATTACTAGTTTGATGCCTTTCCCGACCAATTATTTTATTTCTTTTATATATTTTCTGTATCGTCCTAGTTTCTCGAGTCGTGATGGAACATACAATAACCCAATAATACGTAGGCCAATTTACACTCTGAATTACAAATAGAATGTTCTATGGTTTAAGTAGAAAGAATTGACACGAATAATAAATTAAGACAAAATAAGAATCAAACAAATATCTATATACAAAAGAATCCCATCAAGAACCTAGAAGTCATGCATACAGTGTTGTATAATATGAAAATACAAGTCGCAAAAGTGGACAACAACAAGCAAATTCATAAGCGCAAGACTAGCAATCATATATATACACGCAGAGAAGTAGACAATTTTATCCATAATTCCAAGTGCTCACCCTGGTCTCTGATCTAAAAAATGTGTAATGGATGGCACAAACAATCACCACTAGTAGCTTTTTCTAGGACCTACTTCATGAAATTTGTGTTTATAAACTAGGTATTAGTAATTTTAGGAATACGTCATAAAAATATAAATTTTCAATTTAGGGGATATCGACTGTATCGAAAGTATCTTCAATCATGTTGAACAAAAAAAATTGTATTTACCATTGATTATGATAAATTTAAAAATAGGAGTAGAGTATAGATTTAGCCAACACATGTTCAAAGATATAAATTTTGTCTAAGGGTTTACACAAATATTTATATGCAAATACTAAATCAAAGGTTAACCATCTATTAATAGGTCGTGCATGAAGAAGAAATGGCATATGAAGTCCCTCGTTCAAACTAATAGACATGTACTTCTCTTAGATTAAGCTCCTCAGACGTAACTCCTCCTCAAAAAATTAAGCAAGTTCTCTGTGTAATTTAAAATTTGATCCACATTTTATTTTTGTAGGGGAAAGCAATGAGTTCAACCTTGTGAACCACCTAATTGCACCTGGTCCACCTTTGAAGACCGGGCAATGCCAATGTCACATAGGACCAATAGTCATATGAGCAACCAACTTGTTGAAACATTCAAAGAATTCCTTGAACCAACAACATTTTTTCTGCTCCTCTTTATTCATACCATCTAAATATTGATGGTCATCAAATTCATCAACACTTAAATATTATCTTGTTCGCTTTCATCATTTCGCAAATCAAATAAATTAGATGATCAACATTGTTATACAATTCAAATTTTTGAACAATTCAGTGACACAAGTACTATATTTATTTTACTATGATTCTATAATAGATTTTTAATGAATAGCTGACTTATTCCTGTATTTCTCTTTCCCCTTCTTCGCATACTTCCTAGCACACACAATTCAGTCATTATTTTAATCAGAGTCAAGGAACAAATATGAAACACCAACATTAATCTCATCAACCCTACATATTTTTGGAGTAGAATTATGTTTTATTTATTCATTTGTCATTACAAATAATTCTAACCATTTATTTTTGTTGTTGCTCATATTAGTATGAACTAAGTTAATATTAGACAAAACAAAAGAAAAAGGAAAACTGAGAGTTGAATTTGCTTGTTCTACTTTGTGGGTGCTACTTCTCGACAACACCAGGATTGTAAAATATTTGTAAATTTAAAACCATTTTTGATCACTACATTTATATAATAGGAATATTAATTATATGCAACTTAAAGAAGAAAAAAAGGGAAATGATATGTATAATATCTTTACAAGGATTTCCACAAAATTAAATATTCATTTGTAGACGATTTTCCTTTTAAGGTAACATTAAAAAAAGAAAAGAGATTATGAAATCCTATATATTCTTATCTTATTTACCTTTATTGGTTAGATAAAAAAAGGATAAGAGTTCATGAAATCATTAATATCTTTGTTTGGTTAAGTTATTTGGGGTAGAGAAATGAATGAATAAGAATTTATAAAATACCTCATATCCTTATTTAATATACCTTTTTGTACTAGACAAATTAAAGATAAAGTTTATGAAATTATTCATATACTTACCTAATTAATTTATTCAATCATTAATATCACTATCTAATTTACCTTTTAAAGTTAGATATATTAGAGGATAAGATTTTATGAAATCATCCATAATCTTATATAATTTACCCTTCTAGGTATGAGAAATTAATGGATAAGTGTTTATGAAAAGTTTCATTACATCTAAACATTAAAAAATTAAGAAAATATTCATATTCGTTTATACTTATCAATAAATTTTGGTATAATATATTTACATTCTAAAAAGCACTCCCAAACATATTGAATATTATTATTAAGTTGAGTTCAAAAATATTCATATGTTATGACTAATATATGTATAGAGCTTCAATGATATTTTTCATTCAAGAGTCTCATGAGCATAATGATGTATATAGGTTGAGAAACTATCCCCTTATACATGATATATGTTAATATATACTTGCAATTCTAACACATATGATGATGCATATATACCTACATATAATGTTATAGAAGATTTTTTGCACATATGAATCCTCAACAAATATTATTTCAAAAAAGTAAAATCTCATATGTACAGTTTTTATTAAGAAATA
Organism: Solanum lycopersicum; assembly: GCF_036512215.1. Taxonomy (NCBI): domain Eukaryota; kingdom Viridiplantae; phylum Streptophyta; class Magnoliopsida; order Solanales; family Solanaceae; genus Solanum; species Solanum lycopersicum. The sequence continues at coordinate 39,050,721 of NC_090807.1, read as the reverse complement.
TTTATTTATGATGTTCTTTCACTACTATATTCTTCAGTTTATATTTATGTCTAACTTATCTTTCAATATATTATATTCCTTAAATTAAATCACTTTTTAACAAACCCAAATGAAATCAAAGAAGGTTTTCCTCTCTCAATATTTTTTCTCTTCTCAAGGAAGAAGAAGGAGAAGTGAAAAATAAGGTTTGGATTCAATGTGTAGTTTCTTGATAATAATTCTTTGGGAATCATAGTAAAAGTATGGTGATCCTTTATCTAGGATTAGATTTCGTCCTACAGACCATTATAAGTGATGAAGTTCATTGAAAACTTAGGGTTTTACTCAATGTCATGAGTTCTTTCTTTAAACCATTTTAAAAGGTTATTAATGTCATATTATGATTGTATTGGTGTTTAATTGATGATTTGTGACTAAAATACTCTATGAACCCACGAATTAACTCAATTCCTAAATTGTGCCTTTATGAAGTGGGTTTGTGGATTATGAAAACTTATGGTTGGAATATGAAAAAAATTGTGTTATAGGATTATGTCATCATATATGCCTCAATTATGATAAATTTTTTGTGAGTTCATGATTTGAGATTTATGGTCTTGAAGACAAGTTAAAACTAAATTATTTGTTGAAGTAGAATGTGTTTATCTAATGGTGGTGGCCCTTTCTTGTGTGAAACGCTGAACCATGAAACGGTAAACCTAATGGTGTTGGACCTTTCTAGGAAACTCAACGAGCTATCCTTGTAAAGTTACTTGGATCGGTAGGCCTAGTTTTGGTGTGCCTCTAAAGTACAATAACTTAAGCCTATGAAACTACTCTATGGGAATGTAGGCTAAGTAACAAATGGATAAGGTAAGATACAAGTTTTCCCCACGTTAGGTAAAATTCCAATAAATTTCTTGTTTATCTAGAAAATATTTGCCCACATAGGTCTTGGTAGTGGATCCACTTAACCTAAAGTTTGCAATCTTACCTTCGGCAAGTAGACCAAATCTTTACGGTTTGAGGTTATATGACACCGGATTCCATGATCTGGATCTTAGAATATATGTCATATAAACGTTTATTCACATCATATAAGATGTTAAAAATGGTTTCATGAGAAGTTCTCTAATCTGTTGGTGGTAGTATGAGATGTTATACATGCATTACACGAGTACGCTTTAAAAGGGTCATAGTGAGTTCTGTAAGTCATAAAGATAAATGTATGAAAGTGATTTAAATGAAGTAATTGAATGATGATTACTCTCAAGTGCTTAAAGTTCAATGTTTCTATACTTGGGTATATTATGAGTTATTGTCGCTTGTCATTCCTTGTAAATTGATATGTCTCTTATGCATAGATATGGTTAAAAGGTTTAAAGGAAAGAATAATAAGTTAACGTTTGGTAAAGTTAATGTGGTACCTTGGTGTGGATTGTGGTATGGGTTACTATCTATGCAATGCACAAGGTATAGAATGAGGGTTACTTGTGTTGGAGGTCTATGATTAAGGTAATGGTTTACATGTAATATTGTATAAATGTGATGTTGTGATTTGTTTGATAATTATACTTTCATTTCATGTCTCTTATGCTATTATACATGATATTTCATAATGTGGCATAATGCATTATTATTAACCAAAATATCCCTTTAAAAGCATGTTTTTGCATGGTCATCATACTTGTTAATTTTCGTGTATTAAACCTAGTTTCTCTTATTTTTGCTACAAGTATAGGTTCCGACATGTGATTGCTTCTAGATGAATTGAAGTGCTTAGATTGGTATTCCTCCAAGGCTAGAGTGGTACATCTGCATAAATCGAGGACTAGTGTCTTTCTGGAGTTTCTTTCCTTTTGTTCATATAATAAACAATCCTAGTCTTTTTGGATTGTAAAGGGTCGTGTCCCTACTTTAGTTCAAGTACATTATTAAAGACGACAATTTAATACTTACCCTTTAGATTTGCATTTTGAAATATTTTAAGGAGGTATTTTGAATATTTGGATCTAAGTGAGTCTTAATTCCACACTATTCTCCGCTTATCAAATGTTAGTAATGCTATGATGCTTGTATGAGACCCTTCAAGTTGAGTATGCAATGTCGCATCTAGACTCGTGACATGTCACTAATTTTTTACTGTTGAAGTCCATTATTTTTAGCTATCTAGTGATGCTCTAGGTACGAGGCCCAGATGCTATAATGTGACTTTAAGGAATAGTGAACTTTTTTGGCACTTTGATTTGAGTATCTTAATCTTGTAGGTTTAGTTATTCTATGTACCTGTTTGTCTGATGAAGGTCCATTTGGGATTTTATTAAACTTGTGATTGAGTGTACATTCTAGGCTTACGGGGTCTAGTAAGGTTTAGCTTAAATTTACATAGATTTACTTTATTATACATGTGTGCCTTCTTTCTTTCCAACAAATACCTCTGTTTGTGCATAGACTCTATGTTTCTTATTGTAATTACCTCTCTTACTCAGTCGACCTATGCTACCTACTGACTACCTTGCTTTGTTACTTATGTTGCACTCTCCATCTTTTTTGTGATGCAACACCTAGTACCATCTACTAGCACTGAATATTCCTTCCATCTTTTGTATCTTGTGAATTTTTGAGGCATGGATGAGCACTTAGTGTCAATTTCCATCATATATAACTTTTTTTTGCTTTGGTTTTTTTCATATATTATTGTTTGTATTTTTTCAATGTTTGTTATTCCCGTATCTGTTACTTATATTCTGGTACATGTTGTCTTACTTACTAGTGAGTTATGATAGGTGTTGTCATGACTAGAGGGATAGGGTCGTAACAAATAAATTAATGGATTAAAATTTATAAAATAATTCATGTCCTTGTTTCATTTACCTTTTTAGATTACACAAATAAAAGACTGAAGTTTATGAAACCATTGATATCCTTACCTAATTAATTTATCAAATAATACATATCTTTATCTAAGTTACCTTTTAAAGTTCGATAAACTTAAGGATAAGAGTTTATAAAATCATCCATAACCTTACTTAATTTACTTTTCTAGAATAGATAAATTAAAGGATAAGAGTTTATGGCAAAACTCAATCTATCCAAATATTCATTAATTAAGAAACTTTTCATAATCTTTTATAAATATGAATATACTAGGCAAACTGTCAGCGTTTGCACGGGGGTACTATACCCAACTTAGGACACATCATATTTATTTTTTATTGTACTTGTTACCTCGATATTGTTTAAGGTTTGCTTTCACTTTCCCCATTATGAGTATGTTTGATTTAATTGTTCTGCATAATACATTGAATATTTAATCCTTATTTTAACTTATCCTATTAACATGTTAAACAACACGCTTACCAAAAATCGTTTGAGATATATAATATTTAGGAAAGACTTTCAACAATTGTTTACATGTAGTCCCTTTCTAATGGAAAATGAATAGTTTTATATTATATGGAATAGGTATTCTAATATTATGGATAAGAAACAATTGCTGTCATTATATATGGATTGTATAGTAAGTTCACACATTTTTCCGTGAGAAACCACATCGTTTTTTACATAGTATTGTAATAATTTAAACTGATACGAGACATTTGCTTTGAATTCCTTTTTACTTCTCAATATTTCGTTAAGTATTAACCTAGTTATTCCTGAATTAACCATGTTTAAACATTATCATATTACTATTGCTAGACTTGGGGCAAGGAAACTCCCCCATAAGACTTTCAATAATTGCACTCATTCTCAATTAAATGCTAGTGAAAAAAAGGTTAACAACAAATTTTCTACATGCAAAATTTTTCGGACATCCTAAGAACTTGCATTTTTCATCTAATTCTTAGTAGATAGCATTACTTAACATACCATATCATTGATTCAAATAGAAAATGTTTAACATTAGCATATACCTACTTAATACGATCGAGTCTTACAAGCGTTGCTCCAAGGTCAAATACCCACCTCTATTTCACCGGTCTTTTAATTTTCTATTATAACTTGTTTCTGTTGCTTGGTAGCTCAATTTTGAGGCGACCACCAAGCTCCCACAATGTACCAAGTCGCTAACTAAAGGGTGCCGAATCAATTGTCCATGCAAACAAATTTTTTCTAACAAATTTAAATGCTTTCAGCTGTCAAAATTCATTCAGAAAAAGAATATAAGAGGACAAACAAACGAAAACACGAACTATCCTTCTCTTTCTCAACCTCATCAATTTTACCCTTGATTGTTTGTGATCCCTTGACCATTTAGACTCTGTACACCCTTTTTAAAAAGGGAATCTTGTAATTGATAAAGCAACTCCCAAATATGTATAAGGGTATATTCTAATTTATGAAGCAATTCCAAATGTGACTGAAGTATATTGTCTCAATATTCATCTATATGACATACCATGGAAAAATACCATATATAGAAGATAGACTATACCGCCAACGAAGTGTTTCCCTCGACTCACTTTGTTTTTTGGTCGACTCTGAAGCACCGTATTGGAATGATTATAGGACGTAGTTAGTAGGTTTCAAACATATCACCAAAAAATTCATTGAAGAGAAAGTTATAGAACATGTGATTCAATCTTAAATGGCCTCAAGTTATGCAATCACAAGATAGAAAGGTTACATATAGTTTGATAGATGATGACTCATCCAAAAGTGAGCTAAAAAATGAAACCACATTACATTACTTGAAGGAGAAGCAATAGCAAGATAAATATGTTGTACCGTTCTAATCCACTAAAATCAACGGACTACATCAATCTTCTCTAGCATTGCTAGCCTCATCAGGACTATATTATTTACAATAAATATCAATATCAAGTTTCATAGGTTGACTTCCTCTTGGTTGCACATCGTTGTAGCGTTTGAAGATCTAATGGTATCTCTGTCTGGAGCCATGAGTATCTTTAATTCACATGAATCAACTCAAAATTTCTGATTCCTCAATAGAAAACTACATACCTATTCACCATAGACACAACTTTACTTGATTGTATTAAAGAAGTAATTGTTTTAACTATTGAAGTAGTGAAAAATATTTGGCATCAACAAATAAAGGAGACAACACGGACTACAAAAGGAACCCGCATTAAGTTTTAAGCATTACTTCCACATGCACTAAAGTTCAAGAGAAATCATTCGGTATTGAAATATTCCCCATGGTGTTTTTATAAGCTTATAAGCCAACCCCTATTTCATTTTCCTTCTTGTCTTAGTTGTTAAGTTTCTTTTTGCACTTCAATTTTATTCTACGACTTGTCTCTCGCATGTCCATTCATTTTCCATATAATCCTTTTTAAGTATTTCTCTGATCATTTGTTAGGTTAGTGCTTAGTATTTGTTATATTGATTAAATTGTATAAACTACTTACCTCCAATGCATGTGTTGTAACATATTCACCATTTGTTAGATTGGCTTTGGCGTATAGAGCACGAATTACAATTATGTTTAGTGGATGTCAAATTCCATATCCAACACGAATTCTTATTTGTATGTCGAGTTATCTTAACATGTACCATTTTTAAATGTTAATTTTATTAATTTTAATAAATAAATTTTTGGGGGAGGGGTTGAATGTAGTTCTGTTGTATCAACTAAAAAATGGAACGTCAATTATGAAGTGTAAACTAAATGAATGGTCCTATTTACAATTTACTTGACATTTATTTTGATAAATTGGGTTTCATTGATCGGAGGGCAGAGTGTAAATCTTTTAAGGAGATGAAACACAGCATCTAGAATTAACTGGTGTGGTCCTATATCGTGGTCATGCAGTAAGCATAATAAAATAACATGGAAGACATGTAACATTACAAAGTTAGCGCATTGGGTTGTATTTAGATGCAGAATTTGGTACGCAGACAAACATTAGATATCCTACTCAACCATATCGAGAAGTAACTGCGAGGATAAAGTATATTTTATCGAAAATTTTGGGAGAAATAAGCTTTAAAATTGATGGGCATGGGGAAAAAATAAAAATTGCTTCAGTATTAATGTCATATTGTTTTTTTAGGAAAATATATTCTACGTGGAATAGTTTACCATTTACACAAAAGTAAATAAAGTCATATTAAAGTAGTGGTGCATCTGTCCCATTTATTTTGGGGATGTCAACGAAAAATCATGTGGATCAAAAGTGAGAAGAGTAGAAGATTATTTATTTATGTCATTCAGATTTTCGCTCTACTTTCTAAACATGCCCCACACAACTCTTTCACAAATGTAAATGGTGTCATGTTAAAGTATTTTTGCATCATTCCTTTTTTGTTTATGCACTGACAGGGTGGGGTATCATTAAGATGACGGTAGAAGTCCTATTGGTGGGTAGTTAGAGATTTACAATGGACCAAAGTAAAGGAAAGTGAATGCAAAAGATCTAGATGATCCTTAGTACCCTCATTGTACTTATCAAATACCTCTAATTTGCAATTTTTTTCATGTCATATAGATACAAAAGTTAATTTTTATACTCAAAGTATGCATTCCTAGTTTTTAATTTGTGTATCCTTATTCAGGGACATGGTTTATTTATTCTCTCTTTATTTTGGATTTCTTTTATTACTAGTTTGACGTCTTTCCCTACCAATTTTTCTTAATATATTTTTCGGTATTGGTCCAGTTTCTCGAGGTTTGATGGAACATACAAAAGCCCAGTAATAAGTAAGCCAATTTATACTCTGAATGACAATTAAGGATTTTAAAGGTAGAGCTACAAAGAAATACATGAACCTTAAGAACAAGAAAAAAATAGAAGCAAACAAAAATCTATATTTAACAGAATCCTTTCAAGAATCTAGAAGTCATGAGTACAGAATTATCTAATATGAAAATACAGTTCCCAAAAGTGGACAACAAGAAGCAAACTCATAGGCAAAAGACTAGCTATATATATATATATATATATACACACACACACACACACACACACACACACACACATACACACATACACATACACAAACAGAAGACGACAATTTTATCCATGATGCCAAGTTCTAAACCCCATCTTTGATCCAAAAATTACGTGATGGAAGGCACAAATAATTACCACTGTAGCGATACTAGGACCTGCATCACGAATTTTGGGTTGACACACTAAATCATACTTAATAGAAGAATAACTTATAAACATTTAAATTTTCTATTAAAGGGATAGACACAGTATCTAAAGCATCTTTTAACATTTTGAAATAAACTAAATTTACCATTGATTATGATAAATTAAAAAATAATGAGTATAATACAAATTTAGCCAACCCATGTTCAAAGACATAAATTTTCTCTATTTTAAGGGTTCACACAAATAATAATATTTAAATACTAAATCCAAAAGCAAATATCTAATGATAGGCCATGCTTGAAGAAGAATAGACATATGAAGTACCTAGTTCGACTAATAGACAAGCATTTCACCTATATTAAGCCCCTCAGACGTAGATCCACCACTAAAAGTTGAGCCAGTTCTCTGTGTAATTTAAACTTAAATCCTGATTTTGTTTTTATATTGGACATCAATGAGTTCAACCCTGTGAAACCAACTAATTACACCTGATACACCTTTGCAGGCTGGGCAATGCCATTGTTTGAATAGGATCAATAACCATTTGCAAAGTCAACTTGTTGAAACATTCAAAGAGTTCCTTGAAGAAACGATATTTTTGCGGTCATCATTATTCATATATTCTGAATTTTAGTGGTCATTAAATTCATCATCAGTTCAAATATTATATACATCGCTTTCATCTCTAGCAAAATCTAATAAATTAGATGATCCAATGTTATTACACATTTCAAATTTTTGAACAATTGCATGACCACAAGTATTATTATTTTCCAATGGTTGTGAAATGGAACTTTTATTAATCCCAGACTTTATTCCTGTATTTATCTTTCCCCCCTTCTTCTAGGAATTCTCAGTATAAACAGTTTAGTCATCATTTTGATTAGAGTTTAGGTACAAATCTGAAAAACCATCATTTCTCTCATCAACCTTACAAATTTTGATAGTAGAATTATTCTTTGTTTATTCATTAGAAATCATTCTAACAAAAATAAAATTATTAGAATGATTTCTCTTTTTCAGTTTATTTGACTAATCTTAGTAAATATTAGTCAAATCAACGGAAAAAGGAAAAGTTAGAGTTGAACTTGTTTCGCTTGGATGGTACAAGATTTGTAAATTTAAAGGTAGTTTTTGGTCACTAAATTTACACAATAGGAATATTAATTATATGTATGTTGATGAAAAAAAGAAAAATAATATGTATACTATATTTATAAGGATTTCTACAAAAGTAAATATAAAATTTTAGCCGATTTTCATTTTTAGATAATATTAATAAAATTAAGTGTTTATGAAATCCTATAGATTATTATCTTATTTACCTTTTTAGGTTAGATAAAAGAAATGATAAGAGTTCATGAAATCATGTATATCTTTGTTTGATTAACATTGTTTGAAAAGTCAATGAATAAAAATTTATAAAATCACTCATATCCTTATTTTCATTACCTTTTTGGATTAGATAAATGAAATGATAATTATTTATGAAATAATTCATATATTTACCTAATTTATTTAATCATCCATTCATTATCTGATTTAATTTCAAAAGTCAGATATATTAAAGGATAGGATATTATGAAATCATCTGTAATATTATATAATTTACCATTCTTTATAAGATAAATGAAAGAATACGTGATTATGAAAAGTCTCATTACATCGAAACATCTAACAATTATTAAAATATTCATATTCATTTATACCTATATCTAAATTTTTGTATAATATATTTTTTTTCTAAAAAGACAAACCCAAACATTTTAAATATTAATATTTAATTAGATTAAAAAATTTTCGTATGAGTTATGACTTATATTTTCTAGACCTTCAATGATTTGTCTTTTTCATTCTACAGTGTTATGAGCACCATAGTATATATAGGTTGAGAAACTCTCAACTTAGACATGATATATATTTATGTATGTTTACAGTTCTAACATATATGATCACACATATAGCCCTAGATATAATTTTATACCGCATAGTTTTCACATATGCATCCTCTACAAATATGATTTTAAAAAGTAAAATCTAGTATATATATTTTTGATTGAAAAAATATTTATTTATGGTATTTCACTAAAATATTCCTCACTATATATTTACGTCTAAATGACCTTTTAATACTTGAAATTCCTTTAATTAAGTAACTTTTTAACAAACCCATATCAAATTAAAGAAATTCTTCCTCTCTCAACATTTTTCTTTCTAACTCAAGGAAGAAGAAAAAGAAGTGAGATCTAGGGTTTTGATTCAATGTGTTTTATTCATAATATTTCTTAGGATGTTTTTGTAAAGGTGTGGTGATCCTTTATATAGGGTTAGATTTTCTCTTAGAGTCCATTCAATGGAAATTTCAAAGTGTTGAAGTTCATGAAATACCTAGGGTTTTACTCAATCTCGTGGGCTGTTTCTTTAACAATTTCAAATGGTTTCTATTGTCAAATTATGATTGTATTCATGTTTAATGAATGATTTATGATGAAAATTTTATGAGCCCAAGAATCATCTCAATTTATAAATTTTGCCTTCTTGATGTTTCTTTGTGGACTATAAATGCAAATTATTGGAATATGTCTAAATTATATTGGGTTACTGAAATAAGTCTTTCTCTATGCCTTCATTAGGATAAATTGTTGGTGTCTTGATGATTTGAGATTCATGGCCTTGAAGGAAAGTCATAACTATATTATATGTCGAACTATAATGTGTTTGACTATATATTGATCCACTTAAAAGGTGGAGGTATTTACGTACTAAGTATGGGAATGTGACTTCAATGTAGTTTAGGTGATCATGTCTTAAAGGTAGTTGTGTGATTATTGAAAGACTATTTTGAAATTTGACACTGATGAATGATGACGATAGAGTCTGAAGTGTCGTCTATTGCATATTGGATATCTTGAATTTGAAGGCTTAAGAATCCGATTCTTTTACAATGTATAAATATATATATATATATATATATATATATATATATATAGATATATATATCTTGACTCATGTCTTAATGTTATGAATTGGTAGGCCTAATGTTAATATCCTTTCATGAATGAATGAATGATTGAATAATTATGTATTCTAGATTATGTCTTGTACCGATATATCTATCGTTGCTATCCATTCATGACGAGTGTATGTCACGACCCAAAACCGGGCCGCGACTGGCACCCACACTTACCCTCCTATGTGAGCGAACAAACCAATCTAAACTCTAGCATTTCAATGTAATATCAACAGAAAATAATGCGGAATACTTAAACTCATAATTAAAAACCAATTCAATAACTTCTAAAATTCAACATCTATTATTCCTCAAAATCTGGAAGTCATCACCACAAGAACATCTATGATCAAATGACTAAACTAAGAGTATTCTAAAAGCTAAAACAAGTAAAAGCTAGTCCATGCCGGAACTTCAAGGCATCAAGACAAGAGGAAGAAAGTCCAGTCCAAGCTAGAAGCGTTAGCTCACCCTGAAGATCCGATGTGACGAAGACTGGCTAGAATTGTGGTTGAGTTGAAGACGACGGCACGTTTGCTGCACTCCACAAATAACAAGAAGAAAACATAAAAGTAGGGGTCAGTACAAAACACAGGTACTAAGTAGATATCATCGGCCAACTCAAAATAGAAAACAATATATACCAAGTAATATCATAAAATCAACTATGATACTCAACATGTAGCAACAACAAGTACTATATCATTAACAATTACCGTCAAGTTCACACACGAGGACTCAAGCCTCAATACCATACTCATTTGGGAATTAGTTCATTAGATTGAGTATATTAACATCTTTCAAGATTCATTATCTTTATTCCTCTTGTGTTGGTACGTGACACTCCGCTCCCTCACTACTGTGTGTCGGAACGTGACATTCCGATCCCCTAAATCTACGTGTCGGTTCGTGACACCCGATCCCCTAAATCTACGTGTCGGTTCGTGACACCCGATCCCCTAAATCTATGTGTCGGTTCGTGACACCCGATCCCCTAATCTCATTCTATCAATTCATCAAGCCTTCTCTTATACCAAGGCATCATCAATCTCATTACTTTAGTTCATCAAGCCTTCTTTTATACAAAGGCATCATCAATCTCATTACTTTAGTTCATCAAGCCTTCTTTTATAAAAAGGCATCATCAATAACAAGAGATTGGGTTTTTATCAACATTTGGGATTCAATAGCTTCATCATGCTTATTTCATCACAATCATATAATCACATTCATGCATGCATACAATTAAGCACATAGAAGGGTTTACAATACATCCAATACATATCATTCGCTATTAAGAGTTTACTACGAATATCATAAAACCATAACCTACCTCCACCGAAGATTAGTGATCAAGCAAGCAACTTCCCCAAGCTTTGTTCTTCGTTTTCTCTCTTCCTCGTTCGATCCTCTCTCTCTCTTTGTTCTTTCTACTTTTCTTATTCAAACCCTCTTTCTTTTACCCTAATTAGTATATAATTAAGAATAAAAGATGGCAATAATAACCCACTAATTAACTTAAGGTTACCTCTTTTAACCCCCAAGTAATTAGACTTATTAAAATTAACTCACTAACTTTATAATTAAAGAAGGAATAGTCCAAAACGCCCCTTAAAATATTTACAGAAATCCGACCTAGCCTGGGATTATGCAGCCTGTGACGGCCCGTCGTGCCTGCGACGGTCCGTCCTGCTGCTCCGTCACAGAGTTCAGAGACTCAATTTCTCTGAAGAGTCTATGACGGTCTGTCACACCTGTGACGGTCCGTCCTGCCATTCCGTTACGAAGTTCAGAGAGTCGATTTCAGTACCCAATTTTCAGAATTCTAAGTATTTTGGAATGAGATACCCTCGACGGTCCGTCGTGCCTACGACGGTCCGTCGTGGGGCCCGTTATCTTTGCCAATTTTTCCAGAATCAAAGTCTGCTACTCAAAACGACCAAACATGTCGTTACGATAGATACCAATTTACCCATCGTTCGTCCTTGAACGATCTTAAGAAGAAAAACAACGGCGAAAAGAAGTACCTGAGTCTGTAAACAGGTGTGGATATCTTTCTTGCATATCAGCCTCTTTCTCCCAAGTGGCTTCTTCGACTAGTCGATTCTTCCAGTGAACTTTGATTGATGCAATCTCCCTTGACCTCAACTTGCGAACTTCTCTATCTAAAATAGCAACAGGCTCCTCCTCATAAGACAAATTCTCATCAAGCAAAACTGAATCCCAACGAATAATGTAGTTTCCATCCCCATGGTATCTTTTCAACATAGACACATGAAATACCGGTTGCACTCCGGACAGCCCTGGAGGCAAGGCTAACTCATAAGCCACCTCCCCTACTCGCTTAAGTACTTCAAAGGGACCAATATACCTTGGGCACAATATACCCCTTTTACCGAAATGCATCACCCCTTTCATGGGTGAAACCTTCAGCAAGACTTGTTCACCCTCCATGAACTCCAAGTCTCTACCTTTCAATCTGCATATTCCTTTTGCCTACTTTGCGCCGCTAAAAGATTTTCTTGAATAGATTTCACTTTCGCTAATGAATCCCTCAAAAGGTCAGTACCCCAGGGTCTAACCTCAAAGGCATCAAACCACCCAATGGGAGACCTACATCTTCTCCCATATAGTGCCTCAAATGGGGCCATATCAATGCTTGAGTGATAGCTATTGTTGTAAGAGAACTCCACTAAGGGTAAGAAGCTATCCCAATCACCACAAAATTATATCACACATGCGCGAAGCATATCCTCCAACACTAGAATAGTTCGCTCAGACTGACCATCGGTCTGAGGATGGAACGCAGTACTAAGGTCCAACCTATTACCCGATTCCGCATGCAATGTTTTCCAAAACATATAAGTAAACTGCGTACCTCTATCTGATATGATGGAGAGTGGAACCCCATGCAACCGAACAATTTCTGAGATATAGATTTTGGCTAACTTCTCTACATTGTAAGTCACCTTGACCGGATTGAAATGAGCAGACTTAGTTAACCTATCAACAATCACCCAAATGGAGTAATACTTACCCATTGTCTTGGGAAGACCAACCACGAAGTCCATTGCAATCCTTTCCCACTTCCATTCAGGAATGGGCATTCTCTGAAGTGTTCCTCCGCGCCTCTGGTGTTCATACTTTACTTGTTGACAGTTTGGACATTTGTCAATAAAATCAATAATGTCACGCTTCATTCTACTCCACCAAAAGTGTTGCTTTACGTCACGATACATCTTGGTTGTACCAGGATGTATAGAATACCTTGAACTATGAGCCTCTGTCAGAATAGTGTTGATCAAATCGTCAACTCGGGGTACACATACCCTTCCCTTGATTCTCAAAACACCTTCCTCATCGATTTGTGCTTCCTTAGCCTCTCCTCGCAATACTTTATCTTGGATTCTGCTTAGTTTCTCATCATCAAACTGTTTTCCCTTAATCTTGTCAAGAAAACAAGATCTTGCCTCCACACAAGCCAACATTCCTCCCTTCTCATTTGCTTCTAATCTCATCAAGTCGTTAGCCAGAGTCTTAACCTCTCTAGCCAATGGACGTCTAGAATCTTGCAAGTGAGCTAGACTTCCCATGCTCCCTGCCTTTCTACTTAAGGCGTCTGCCACAACATTAGCCTTTCCCGGATGATACAAGATAGTGATATCGTAGTCCTTCAGTAGTTCTATCCATCTCCTCTGTCTCAAATTCAAATCTTTTTGAGTAAAGACATACTGTAGGCTACGATGATCCGTATAGACCTCACACTTTACCCCATACAGATAGTGCTTCCATTTCTTTAATGCAAACACTACCGCAGCCAATTCAAAATCATGGGTCGGATAATTACGTTCATGCACCTTTAATTGCCTCGAAGCATAAGCAATTACATTCTTCTCTTGCATTAGCACTGCACCCAACCCAGAATAGGATGCATCACAATAAACAATGAAGTTCTTACCTTCCACGGGCAAGGTGAGAATTGGTGCAGTAGTCAACAAAGTCTTGAGCTTCTGAAACCTTTCTTCACACTCGTCCGACCATACAAATGGAACATTCTGCTTAGTAAAGTACGTCAATTGGGAAGCAATGGAGGAGAATCCCTTGACAAATCAACGGTAAGAGCTAGCTAAACCAACAAACCTCCATATTTCTGACACATTAGTAGGTCTTAACCAATTCTTCAGTGCCTCAATATTAGAAGGATTCACCATCACTCCATCCTTAGACACCACGTGCCCCAAGAAGGACACTGAATGTTACCAAAACTCACACTTGGAGAATTTGTCATAAAGCTTTTTCTCCCTCAACATTTCCAATACCATTCTCAAATGCTCCTCATGTTCTTTTTTACTCTTTGAGTATATCAGTATATCATCAATAAATATGATCACAAAGAGATCCAGATATGGTTTGAAAATCCCGTTCATCAAGCTCATGAAAGCAGCAGGGGCATTCGTAAGAGCAAAAGACATCACTACAAATTCGTAATGCCCATACCTGGTCCGAAAGGCAGTCTTTGGCACATCCGTTGCTCGTATTTTCAATTGATGATAACCGGATCTCAAGTTAATCTTAGAGAAAACACAAGCACCTTGTAACTGGTCGAACAAGTCATAGATGTGAGGAATGGGATATTTGTTCTTAATAGTTACCTTGTTCAACTGTCTGTAGTCTATGCACATCTGAAAACTCCTATCCTTTTTCTTCACAAATAACACCGGAGCACCCCAATGAGATGCACTTGGTCTAATGAAGCCTTTGCTCAACAACTCTTGAAGTTGGGCCTTTAATTCTCTTAACTTCGCGGGAGCCATTCTATAAGGGGGTATAGAAATGGGGCGAGTGCACGGTTCAATATCAAAGAAGAAGTCAATATCCCTATCTGGTGGCATACAAGGAAAATCTGCAGGGAAAACATCGAAAAACTCGCGGACTATCAAAACTGACTCAATTAGAGGTACTTGAGTAGTATCATCCCTGAGATGTGCCAAGAACGCCAAACAACCCTTACTTACCATTTTCTTAGCACAAAGGAAGGAGATGATACGAACCGAATTAGAAGTGTAGTCACCCTCCCACACTAACGGATCTGTCCCAGGCTTGGCTAACGTCACCATTTTAGCATTACAATCCAAGATCACAAAATTCGGAGAAAGCCAAGTCATACCTAGAATTACATCAAAATCAACCATTTCTAAGATAACCAAGTATACATAAGTGTTGCTCCCCACAAAAGTCACCAAACAAGACCTATATACTTTTTCAACTATCACAGACTCACCCACCGGAGTAGAAACACGAATAGACATGTCAAACAATTCACAAGGTAAATTAATACCATTAGAAAATAATGAAGATACATAAGAAAATGTGGATCCAGGATCAAACAATACAGAAGCTATACAATGACAAACCGAAAGATTACCTGTGATGACAGCATCCGATGTCTCCGCCTTAGATCGCCCAGGGAAAGCGTAACAATGGGCCCCATTACTTGTCTGTCCGTTGCCCCTACCATGTTGTGTTATAGTGGCTTCAGTTTGCCCATCACCCCGACCGTTTTGGTGGCCACCATTACCTCGGCCACCACGTCCTCCGGAATAACGGCCTCTACCATGACCACCTCTACCTCTAGCTATTGGGGTCTATAACTCTGTTTTGGAAAATTCCTCCTAATATGTCCAGTCTCCCCACATCCATAACACTCTCTGGAGTCAGGCATAGGTCTCTCAGATAAGTGTTGACCGGTCTGAGGTGGACCCCCAACTACAGTCTGTAGTGAACACTGAATTGGTCGAACTGAGTAACCTCCTGAACCCTGCCTCTAGAGTAAGAACCATTAAACTCACCTCCCTTTCGAAACCTTCTTGATGTTGATGCCATGGGTAAGTCATCTGGCTTCACTCCTTCCACCTCTATCACGAAGTCTACAACTTCTTGGAAGGATTTTGCCGTAGCCGCTACCTGTAAGGTTGAAATCTGCAATTCTGACCTCAACCCCTTCACAAAATAGCAAATCCTCTCTTGTGGACTTAAACAAAGCTGAGTGGCATATCTGGAAAGTGCACGAAACTTAGCCTCATATGCAGTAACCGACATCCTACCTTGTCTAGGCTCAAGAATTCATCTCTTTTCCTATCCCTCAATGTTCGGGGAATATACTTCTCCATAAACAAGCTAGAGAATGATGCCCAAGTCAGAGGTGGTGCCTCTATTGGTTGACACTCAACATGTGACCGCCATCACATTTTGGCGTTCCCTTGAAACTGATAAGTCACAAACTCAACAACAAACCATTCTACTATACCCATCTTGTGTAGTAGCTCATGACAATCAACCAGAAAATCGTAGACATCCTCAGATTCAGCACCCTTGAAGACTGGAGGTTTCAATTTCAAGAACTTACTGAAAAGTCATGCTGATCATTTGTCATCATAGGCCCTTTAGTCAGACGAGGAAACGTGCCTATTTCCAATGAGGCATCCATGCGGGGAGCCATAGTAGTCGCATGTTGTACCTCCGGAACATGAGGTGCTGGTGCAGAAAACACTGGAGGTGTCTGGCCCTAATGAGATAACCCGCTAAGATAAGCCAGAACCTGATAGATCATCTCTGGAGTAGGTTGGGGTGGCAATTCCTCATTCTGCACTTGTTCATTCTCCCCATCCTCCCCTTCTGTTACTACTTCCTCAGTCGGTGGAGGAGTCACCGCCCTAGTACCAGATGGGCTAGGTGCTCGTCCTCTTCTCCTAAAGGACGTCCTCCCATGACCTCTACAGCGGCCTCTTGCCACTACTTCTCTTCGAGCTACAGTCTCAGTGGCTGGCTTAGATACATCTTGTCTTGCTGATGTTGATGTTGGCGCGGTTGTTGCTCTAGTTCTAACCATCTGCGAAATAGAGTGAAGATGGTCAGATACCAATTTGTATTACCTAAATACCAATTGGACCCATGTAATAGCACGAAAGAAAGAATGAAAGAATGGAATTTTCCTAAAGACTTATAGCCTCTCATAGAAAAGTAAGGGCATCCCCCTACCGTTCCTTAAGACTCTAAAAGACCCATTCTTGTATGATGAGACCAACGAACCTAATGCTCTGATACCAAGTTTGTCACGACCCAAAACCGGGCCACAATTGGCACCCACATTTACCCTCCTATGTGAGCGAACCAACAAATCTAAACTCTAGCATTTCAATGTAATACCAACAGAAAATAATGCGGAAGACTTAAACTCATAATTAAAAACCAATTAAATAACTTCTAAAATTCAACATCTATTATTCCCCAAAATCTGGAAGTCATCACCACAAGAACATCTATGATCAAATGACTAAACTATGAGTATTCTAAAAGATAAAACAAGTAAAAGCTAGTCCATGCCGGAACTTCAAGGCATCAAGACGGGGGAAGAAAGTCCAGTCCAAGCTAGAAGCGTTAGGTCACCCTGATGATCCGATGTGATGAAGATTGGCTAGAATTGCGGTTGAGTTGAAGACGATGGCACGTTTGCTGCACTCGACAAATAACAAGAAGAAAACATAAAATTAGGGGTCTGTACAAAACACGGGTACTGAGTAGATATCATCGGCCAACTCAAAATAGAAAACAGTATATACCAAGTAATATCATAAAATCAACTATGATACTCAACATGTAGCATTAACAAGTACTATATCATTAACAATTACCGTCAAGTTCACACATTAGGACTCAAGCCTCAGTATCATACTCATTTGGGAATTAGATTCATTAGATTGAGTATATTAACTTCTTTCAAGATTTGTTATCTTTATTCCTCTTGTGTCGGTACGTGACACTCCGCTCCCTTACTACTATGTGTCGGAACGTGACACTCCGATCCCCTAAATCTACGTGTCGGTTCATGACACCCGATCACCTAAATCTACGTGTCGGTTCGTGACACCCGATCCCCTAAATCTACGTGTCAATTCATGACACCGATCCCCTAAATCTACATGTCGGTTTGTGACACCCGATCCCGTAATCTCATTCTATCAATTCATCAAGACTTCACTTATACCAAGGCATCATCAATCTCATTATTAGTTCATCAAGCCTTCTTTTATACCAAGGCATCATCAATCTCATTACTTTAGTTCATCAATCCTTCTTTTATACCAAGGCATCATCATCAACAAGAGATTGGGCTTTTATCAAGATTTGGGATTCAATAGCTTCATCATGCTTATTTCATCACAATCATATAATCACATTCATGCATGCATATAATTAAGCACATAGAAGGGTTTACAATACTACCCAATACATATTATTCACTATTAAGAGTTTACTACGAATAACATAAAACCATAACCTACCTCCACCAAAAATTAGTGATCAAGCAAGTAATTTCCCCAAGCTTTGTTCTTCGTTTTCTCTCTTTCTCGTTCGATCCTCTCTCTCTCTTTATTCTTTCTACTTTTCTTATTCAAACCCTCTTTCATTTACCCTAATTAGTATATAATTAAGAATAAAAGATGGCAATAACAACCCACTAATTAACTTAAGGTTACCTCTTTTAACCCCAAGTAATTAGACTTACTAAAATTAACCCACTAACTTTATAATTAAAGCAGGAATAGTCCAAAATGCCCCTTAAAATAATTACAGAAATTCGACCCAGCCTGGGATTACGCAGCCTGTGACGGCCCGTCGCGCCTGCGACGGTCTGTCCTGCTGCTCCGTCACAGAGTTCAGAGACTCAATTTCTCTGAAGAGTCTTGTGACGGTCCGTCACACCTGTGATGGTCCGTCCTGCCATTCCGTTACGAAGTTCAGAGAGTCGATTTCAGTACCCAATTTTCAAAATACTAAGTATTTTGGAACGAGATACCCTCGACGGTCCATCGTGCCTACGACGGTCCGTCGTGGGGTCTATTGTCTTTGCCAGTTTTTTCAGAATCAAAGTCTGCTGCTCAAAACGACTAAATAGGTCGTTACAGTGTAGGACCCAATTTGACGTTTAACCTTTAAATGGTATACATAATGGTGGTGTCCCTTTCTTGTGTGAAATCACGAACCTTGAAATGGTAGACCTAATGGTGGTGGTCTTTTCTTGGAAAAAGAGTGAGCTATAATTGATATGTGCCTTGGTTTGGTAGGCCTAATGTTGGGGTCCCACTCAAGTGCAATAATGTGAGCTAATGAAACTACTCTATGGGAATGTAGGATAAGCACAGAAAGGATAAGGTAGGATGGAAATTCTCCCTGCATTAGGTCGTATTTCAATGAAAGTCTTGCTTATTTCATAATTATGTGCCCTCATAGGTCTAGCTTTGTGATCAACATAAAATAAATTTTATGGCCTTACCTTTCAAATTAGACCACATCTTTATGATGTGGTGTTATGTTAAAGAAGATATGATAATTTAGTTTTCATGGTCTATTTTAGATAAGAACTTATTCCCATCATATGAGATGTGTATAATGGTTACTTCGAGAAGTTATAAAATGTGTTGGTGGTAGTATTTGATGTTATCCATGCACCGTATGAGAATGCTTTAAGATGATCATAGTGAGGTCTCTAAGTCTAAATTACAAATGTATGAAAGTCCACTAGATGATGTAATTAAAGGATGTTGACTCTCAAGTGCTTAATGTTGTATGCATGCTATATGGTTAATTTTCCATTGTGATGGTTGGGATATAGTTATGTCTCCTATGTTTATATTTGGTATAATGGTGAAAAGGGTTATTAATTTCTCTTTTGGTGACCTTAATGTGGTTCCTTGGTATTGATTGTTGTATGGCATACTATCCATGTATTTCACAAAGTATTGCATGAGTTACTTGAGGTGAAGGTAATGTTTACATGGAATATTGTCTAAATGTTATGTTATGATCATATGATGATTATACATGCATTGTATGTCTCTTAATTTGTTCTTCATGATATTTCAAAATGTGGTCTAATGCATCGTTTCTAACACAAATGTCTCTTTCAAAGAATATTTTTGCATTGTAATTTTACTTACTACATTTTAGTGTGCTAATCCACATTTCTCTTATTTTACTACAGGTTTACGTTCCGGCAACTCATTTCTTCCTGATTCAAATTTAGGTTCCAGTATGTCTTTTTAAAGATTTTAATGAAGTATTTTTAAATTTTGGATCTAAATGAGTTTTTAGTTGCACACTATTTTCCATCTATAAAATATTATGAATTCATTGAGGCTAGTATTAGACAATTTTGGAGGAGTATCTGTGTCACATACGTGGCCTAGACTCATGTCGTGGAACTAACGTTTTACCGTTGAAGGCCATTATTTCCACCTAGTGAGTGATGCTTTGGGTTCGACGCCCAAATATTATAAATATGGTTTTGTGGCAAAGTTTACTTCTATGGTACTTGGATTTGAGTATCTTAATTTTTTAGTTTTTGTTAATATGTGTACTTGTCAGGCTTATGGTGGTCCATTTGGGTTCTAGTTAAACATGTGAAAGAGTGTACTTTCTAGGCTTATGGGGTCTAGTTAGGTTTAGTTTAAATGTACTTAGATTTACTTTATTATATTTGTCTTCCTACTTTATTTCCCAAGCATCGCTTTGTTTACACAGATTCTATGTTTTCTTATTGTGTTTACCTTTCTTACTTAGTCGGCCTACAATTCCTACTGACTACTTTGCTTTGGTACTTATGTTGCACTCTCCATATTTATTGTGATGCAACTCCTAGTACTAGATACAAGCGGTGATCATTTCTTCATCTTTTGTATCTTGTGAATTTTTGAGATGTGGGTGAAA
Source organism: Solanum lycopersicum (assembly GCF_036512215.1). NCBI lineage: Eukaryota > Viridiplantae > Streptophyta > Magnoliopsida > Solanales > Solanaceae > Solanum > Solanum lycopersicum. Next base: position 39,029,898 of record NC_090807.1, on the reverse strand, counting down.
ACTTGGTGTCCGTATTTATCATAGATAGATTTTGTTTTTCTTTCCTTTTTGTCTTTTATAATTGTTAGTATTATTTCAATGATAGTACTCCCATCATATTTATCACTCATGTTTTCGGCACATGTTGGCTTACCTACTGGCGAGTTGTGGTACGGTAATGAGTCGTAGGGGATTTGGATGTGACTAAAAATTAATGGATAAAACTTTTTAAAATAATTCATATCCTTATTTCATTCACCCTTTTAGATTAGATATATATTTTAATTGATGTTTATGAAACCATCATATCCTTAACTAATTAATTTGTCAAATCATCCATATCCTTATCCGAGTTACTTTTTAAGATTAGATAAACATAAGGATAAGAGTTTATAAAGTCATCCATAACCTTGCCTAATTTACCTTTCTAGGATAAACAAATTAAAGGATAAGAGTTTATGACAAATCTCATTCTATCCAAACATCCAATTAAAAAACTTTTCATGTTTGTTTATAATTATGAATAAACTAGGTAAATTGCCTGCAATTTACGCAGAAATAATCTACCCAAATTACGTCACATCTTATTGATTTTGGATCGTACTTATTACCCCGATATGTTTTAAGATTTATTCCCACTTTTTCCTTATTATTTGTTTGATTAAATTGTTCCAAATAATACATTGAGTAAGTCACTCTTTATTTTAACTTGTGATATTAACATGTTAAACAATATGCTAGCGAAGCATCATGTGATACAACTAGTTTTTACAGAAGACAGTCAACAATTGTATACATGAAATCCCTCTTAAACAAAAAATAAATATTTCTATATTATATTCAATCAGTATTCTAATATTATGGATAATAAACAATAGTTGTCATTTTAGATGGATACTATAATAAGTTCACACATTTTTCCATGAGAAACCACATAGATTTTCACATATTATTATAGTAATTTAACTTATACAAAACTTTTGCTTCGAATTCCTTTTAGTTCTCAATTTTTCTTAAAGTATAGACCTATTTTTTCTTGAATTAACCAAGTTTAAAAACTATAAGATACTTTTTGCTAGACCTGGGTAAATCAAACTCTCCCATACTGTCAATACTGCATTCATTCTCAATTAAATGCTATTGTAAACGGGGTTAACGATGAATTTTGTAGTTGCAAAGTTGTCCAGACATCCTAAGAACTATTTTCACCTAATTCTTTGTCCATGACATCATATTATTTATTCAAAAAGAACATGGTCAACATTTGCATATAGCTGCTCAATATAGTCGAGCGTCACGCACCTTGATCTAAGCATAAATATCCACATCTATATGACTGGTTTCACGATCGGGGAGCAACCCCAAACATAACCTACGTCATTGTGCTTGGAGAGGACTTGGACAAGCCCTTAGCATTCATCATAACATATCATAGGTCAAAAATGCGGAAAATTTAAATCTTTTACATAGTGAGGTATACATAGAGATCTTACATATGATATATGGAGTTTACATTGACTCTATGCTTATTGAAGCTTACATAGGCTTGTCTTTTAACAAAATAACCAATACAAAAGAAATAGTCTTATAACATTGTATCATATTAAACCATCTAAAGAGTTAACAAATTTATTATTGTCTCACATTAAACCATCTAAAGAGTATTACAAAATTTGTTATTGTCTCAAGTTAAACCATTTAAAGAGTATTACGACATTTGGCATAGACCATACTACAATACAAAGAGCTAGATATAGGCTTGCAACAATAGTCTCAAAAAAAAAAGGAATGAAATAGTATCTTTAGACATAACAACTTCACATCTAGAAAAGTGAAATTTTAACATCCCCGAACACTAAGGACCTACCAATAACATGGGGAAGTAGTTCAAAGTCATCTTGAAAAGTGGCATACTACAATTCAATGGTCCGAACCTATATTGTTTGGGAGAAGGTAAAGAATATGGGTTAACACAACCACAGGTACTTACTGTGGAAACAAATGCAAGTAAAACTATTGAAATCATGCTTAAAAGGACATTTAGTTGAAAACCATGCTATGTCACTTTGAAAATCCATTATGCACAATGGAGAACATATACAATACAATAGTCACAACATCACATAATACAAGTCCACATTCAACACAAGACCAAAAAGATCATATAGTCAAGTCAACATATATATATGTTATCAAAATAAGGTCATATCAACATGAATAGCCTCACATTAAAATAATATAAGCATAACAACTCAAACATAATTTCACAACAACAATTCATGTACAAGAGTTTATAACATCATAACATATAATACCCTTAATGACAAACCCTTCCCAAACTTACAAGTGTAATGTTAATGCCAAGCCCCATAACCCCACATAATCAAGTAAATTAAGCAAAGGATCATAAGAAATATTTACATGAAATTTTCATATTATCCATACTTATAATAATGTACATAAACTTAGACCTATAGCATATTCATCAATGAAACTAACATCTTATCAGATCATACACATGTAAAGTCATCATATACTTTTCATTTATATCATAAGTACATAACAACAACTTCCTAGTACTTCCATCAAGGCCAACATAATGTATAAGTAAAGTCTCATACCCCTACATACACTAAATAGAACCTCCTAAATCACCCTAGTTAGGGTTCACTTTATTACATTCATTTTTACTTTTGGGAACAATCACGTTGATCGACAATAGAACATGTGAGATAAACATGGTATCCAGTGTCATGAACTTCTACACCAAAAGAAAGTGGTCTACTTGACAAGGTAGAACCATAATATGAACATAGAATTCTAGGTGCATCCACTAGCTAGTATTCCTATGAATGCAACATACTTAAGGAGCTAGAAGATATGTCTTACACCTTGTACATGCCCATTAGTATTGGAGTACTCATCTCATGTGAACACTTTGTGAATCTCCCTTTTATTGGGGAATGAAAACCTTTCATTCTAAAGTTCACTCTGCTCTAAGCTAAAGGCTCTTTATGAAATGTGTTTTAAGCCTTTCATAAGCATCATATCTTAGTTTCTTATGTAGAAGACTAACCCCTTGTATATAATGTCATTGTTTCATTTTGTATTGCATGAGAATTTCATTTCATAACAACCCTTCATTTAAGAGATCAACATATCATAGTCATATCATAGTGAGGCACAAAAGTGATTCATATTCAACCTTGTACCATTATACCCTTAACATAATCTCCCAATTCACATAGTCAATTTATTTAATCACATTCATAATATAATAATCTTCTTAAAATAATCACATATAATACTTCAATTTAATATCATTAATTAACAAGTATAAGCCATCATCATTGAAGTAAAAAACTCAAGATCATAAAGTCTTACTAATTTGTTTTCATAAGCCTCCTTCAGAGTCTTCCCATCAATAAAACAATATTCATTAATATATCCACTTAATAAAATCATATAATAGTAATTTATACAAAAACAAAGTCAATTATATCATCACCAATCAATTCAACCTTAATGAATAACCTTGGGATACGAGGAAAAGGTTAAATTATGATTTCTTCCATAGAACTAGGTCAAAGACTAAGAAATACAACAATTAATAATTAGAAAAATCATTATTTATTATAAAAATCAAAATAAACCAACATCAAATCAATTTGAAAGATCAATAACGAAATTTGAAGAAAACCCAACTTTAAGACAATATTGGAAACCAATTTTCACGAGCTTATTGGGGAAAGATATAGCAAAAATGAATAGATTACATACCTTAGGATTCCAAAGTATTTGATGGTAAAACATTAATTCTTCAAGACCTAGTAATCCTTAAAGTCTTGTATTCAATGGGGTCTTGGAATAGAGAGAAAAAGTCGACGGATGTTGGAGAGAATTGGGTTTAGGAAATATGAGGTGTTAGGTTTCTTTAATGATGTTAGTCCTTATATGTTCCCCCAAATAACTTAATAAACCATACTTCACCATTAACTAATTGATTTAATGACCAACTCATTATCTCACTAAACTAAAACTTAACACTGAAACTCGACCCCCAAGCCACGAGACCTCGACCTATGCCCCGTCGACTGGACCACTGCCCGTCATGCTTGTCCGTGGTTTTGGTCAGAGAGGGTGATTTTAGAACCTTTTCAAAAATTTCTAATTCTTCACTATCCACTAGCCTTTGACCTATCGATTGTTCGTCGATTGACTCGTCCTTTAGCTACTGTCAATTTTTTTTTATAGTTTTGGGTCCAATTGAAGGGTCCTCCCCAAGAAACCTTAGGATGGCTTAGGGATTCTTACTCAGACTTTTTGACCCTAAACACACTCTAGTACATATTTAACACCTAATTACCTATTTTCAATAAATCCCGACTCTTAAAACCCTATAAAAAATGCCAAGGCATAGCAGAACACATTTTACAATTCTCCAAATGTCATGGTAATTTCTTAACATTTTGACTTTAACACTTCCTAATTGAATTCATTAAATTATTTTAGGTGTAGAAACAGTGTTACAATTCTTAGTTCATCATGTGAGGCTCTAGACTAAGTCATGAATGTAACAACCCTATAAATGACTATGCTATGTAATTTCTAACGTATCTAGAATGCCTAGATTAGACTTGGTTCACACGGATTAATGCGCGTAGAACAAGACCTCTGAACCTTGCAACAGCCATGCCAATTAATTTGACGAGTTATTTTATCTAGGAAAGGTTGGGTCCAACCATGTAGGGCACCCGATTATTAAGATTTACCCAGATGAGTTAACAGGACTTAAAAAGGAGTAATCTTAAGTTTGGAGGGTCTAGCTGTAATGGTCTTTTCCCGGCTAAGTCTTCTATTGTAATTACCCTTATTAATTAATTAGTTCATATGGTTAAGGGGTGATTTGGGTAGAGGTGGCAAAAATTGACCCTTTAAGAAAAATCTTGCTCCACTCAGGTTCGAATCTTGGTGGAAGCAATGAATTGATTGATTTATTGTATTTAGTTAATTATTTAAATTAATTAATATTTAATTTCTGATTTATTTATAGGAAAACAATATTTTTATTATTATTATTATTATTATTATTATTATTATTATTATGTATTGGATTTTGGATTTTGGTGGTGAGGCAGTGGTGTTGTGGGAATTGGAAGCATTGAAAAAAGTGTTGAAAGGCATTAAGGTATGGTTTTTCTTCTCTCTTGGTCCCTTTACCAAGATACCCTTAAGGTTCAGTTTAATCATAATTGAAAAACTAAAGTTGTCTATGTTGTATGCTCATGTCATTAGATCTTTTATATAATTCAAAGCATGCGTTGGTATTTCTTCTGGTACATATTTTTAGGTTTGTTTTTAATTATGTATTGACCATATATTTTTAATTTATGAAAGGAATGAAAGATGTATTCCGGAAAAGTATTTTAAATTAATTGTTTGATCATGGGTGTGTTGTAAATTAACAATGTTGTTGCCTGAAAATTGTGCGTTATAAATGTTATGTTTTTGTATATGTAAATGTTAAAAGTGATTTCAATCGAATTACTCCAAGAATCTTCATTGAAACTTGAGAGAAAGATGGATTGAAAGAGACCAAGTTTCCAGTTTGCTAGAAATGTTGGTCTCAGTCAAAAATATGAATAGTGAGCTATAATTTAAATTTTTTTAAAAAATTGTGATATCATTGGGATTGAACCGAAGACCTTACCAAATGCATATTACATAAAAAAAATGAGAATAACGAAAAAAAATAAATGTGGTGAGTGGGGTTGGAACCCACAACCTTTTAAATAGATGAGAGAGTTAGGAGAAAAATAAGTGTGGTGAGTGGGGATCGAACCCACTACCTCCTGAATAGATGAGAGAGTTAGGAGAAAATAAAGGAGAAAATAAATCTGCGTAGTGGGGATTGAACCCACAACCTCTTGAATAGATAAGAGAGTTAATAAAGTATAAAAAAATGTGGTGAGTGGGGATTGAACCCACAACTTCTTGAATAGATGACAGAGTTAGGAGAAAAAATAAAGAAGAAAAATAAATGTGGTGAGTGCGGGTTGAACCCACAACCTGTTGAATAGATGAGAGAGTTAGGCTTAAAATAAAGGAAAAAATAAAGGAGGTGAGTGGGGATTGAACCCACAACCTCTTAGATAAAGTTGAGAGAAAAATTCAGAGAAAAAGAATGAGTTTGTGGGGGAATTGATCCCACAATCTCTTTTCCTTAAAATAGAAAGATACGAGGGAAACGAAAGAAAATATTACGGGGGCTATCGGGATCGACCTAGGTTCCCCCAAAACTGAAAAAATGCAAGTACCATGTTTAATATAATATTAAGTGTTACTCAAGGGATTCGAAATCGGGTTCCCTTGCCCAATTGGGTTTTGACACATAAGTCGTACGTAAACAAATATTTACTGGATGTTGTCTATAAGAGTTGAGATCGATATCTTGGCATACCAGCAATATGCATAAGTCTTGTACCATATAATCTTTGGTAAGTATAAGTCACTTAGACGAATTATGAATGAATCCTCATGGCTTTAACGTATAGATCCATAAGTCCAACATACGTTTAAAAGTAAACAAAGTTAAGATTTATGTAATGAAATGATGTGAACCTAGGAGGTTTGAGTAAAAGTGTGAAACATACAAACAAGGCGAAGTGCATTGTCATATGACCAAATGAACATTCATGTAAAGGGAATGTAGAATGACCTAAAGTCAAATCTCAAGCATACTCCAAAAGGAAGTGTTAATAATGAATTAATAGCTAATATATAAAGAAAAGAATGACTGCATGACTATAGGATAGTGAAAGTGAGACAAGCTACATCTACGCCTAAAATAAATGTCACTAAATAAAATTACTAAGTGAGTACATTTATTCTAAAAGATGAACAAGCAACGAAAGTGTGGATACATAGGGATAGGCTAGTACAAGTGAGACAAGTTGTATCTACGACTAGAATAATTGTCCCTCAATGAGAACTCCAAGAGAGCATATATATGTTATACGATGAAAAAATAATGAGCGGTGAGTAAAGATGAAATTAAAAGATGTTAAAAAAGAACAGGGTGTCCTCACAATATCATACTAGTGCAAGTGATACAAGATGTACCTGCGCCAAATATAAGGACACGAAAAGTACTCACCTAAAAGAGTGTTGAAAATTAAGAGGCAAGTCTCAATCATACTCTACATGTAAGTGTAAGGACAATTCACACAAAATACGTAATGATGAGATGAGAAATCATCTAATGAGATATGATGTCACATGTTAGAAGCCAGCTTCTATGATATATGAGATGAATGTAATGGAACATTATACTAAGCACCGATAGGCTAGCTATGAGTTGCGATTCCTTCTTTCGAGAAGGCAGACGTTCGTGTAATTCTCATGAGATGAGACATTCCGTCCAGCTGGGTATGGGTCTCCTTATATCTCGTAGTCATTGAACCTATACTTTCAATAGAGGGTTCTAGAAACGTAGGACTCCCTATGTACGATAGCATATTTTAATTTACTTTGGCCAGTTAATCCATATCTTTTCAGTGTGTGGTTAAACACGGGATATCATGATGCTCACATAATCTATGTCGGTTAAGGTTAATGTTACCAAAGAAAGAATGAGGTCAGCCACAAATAATGCACATAATGAACTTGAATGATACCAAAAGTGTTAGGATAGGATAATCAAGAGGTGAGCTAGAATTAAGTAATGACACTAGGTAATTTTTTGTCATTGCACAGCGAACCCGATGAAAGTTCAAACTACATCCTAGGTATGTATGGTGGTTAGACTAGCTTACAAACGAATGAAAATGAAGTATGTATGCATGAATGAAGAAGATTCTATGTTTGCTAAAGAAAGATTCCTAGTTGAAGTCCCATATGTTGAGCCCTCATTTGTTGAAATCCTAATGTCAAGTCCATGATCCTATGGTCTCATGAAATATAGACGAATGATATGATGTATGTTATGTGATAATAAGCAATATGTTATGTGTTGTGTGCATTATATTACATGTGATGATGGATGTTACTCCATAGCATGACTTTAGTAATCAAATTTTGGTGAGTCCAGTGACTTGACTTTCCATAATACATATCCTTATGAGAGATCTCTTCTTACTCATGCATGTCCTTGGTGTTAGTAAAAATGTGTACTAATTCCATACAACTCTCTACTTTTATGTGCACGTGCAGCTAGATGCTAGAACTTACAAATCGACATTTAATTTATCCAGACGTGGAGCTTTAATCTTTTTTTGGTAGGCCCTTTCGAGAATGCCTATCTTTTATATTCTAGCGTAGATGTAGGAATGAGCCAGTGGAGTAAGTTCCACTAGTGTTTCCTTCCAAGTTATTTTCAGATATTGTATTGGTGCCATTTTTGCAACTCTATATTTTTATATAGAGATATGAATATGTCTTTAATTTGATTATCTTGATATTAGATGGTTGTTGTTAAACGCTTATGAGTTTATGTCAAAAGACTTATACGAGTTCAATGTTTCTTACTATGAAGTCTAAGTTAACAAAAAGTTTAAAATTTTCCGCTAAAATTAACCTAGATGATGTAACTATGATATATGTAGGCTTGTCTGCGACCTTTGAGAGGTCAACGATGCCGATTTTGGCTAGGGTGTAGACTCCGGTCGTGACAAATTTGGTATCAGATCGTTAGGGTCAATTCTGAGGATAATAAGTTCACATCAACCTCATCGAGTAGTTTATAATTAATGGTAGTGAAGTGCACCACTATCCTGATTTAAAGATTTCCGGATACGTAAGAAAATTCTCTTCTTCTGATCTTATCGTGCCTTCTCTAATGTCTAATTTCTTGGTGTTACGAGTGTATCTAACATCAACTCTTGAGATTCAGAAAGATTAATACGAGGAGAAACACAGGCGGAGAGATTGGAGGAGAAGCTGTTGGGGTAAATTAAATTCTCCCCAGGCTCAAGCTGCTAAAATGGAGATGTTTGTTAACCCAACGGGGTTGATAGAAAGAGAAGTGAGGACTGCCTTGGTAGAGATGGCCTAAGACATCACTTTACAAGCTCAAGCTATGACAGCCCACGCAAAGCAACAAGGTGTTCCCAGGGAGAACCCACCTTCAAGCACCATGGCTAACAGGTTAATGTCCTTAACAAGGATGAATCCTCCAGTTTACACTGAACTAAGATTGTTAAGGATCTCAAGGAGAAGTAGTGGGCATCTATGTTGCATTATACCATGTATCTTTCCAGGCTTATGGTCCATGTCCAACAAGTGGAGGAAAGAAGGAAAAGGAAGCACACTAGGGCAGAGAAAAGGTCAAGGCAAGCTGAGGAGAATTTTTCAAGGAAGAGTAGAACTAAAATAAGAGATAACCCAGGTTTATAAAGGTACTCTCCCACCAAGGGGAGTCAACTTCATTCAAGGGTTTCTATGATAGGGATTCCGAGTCCAGAGTTTAGAGGTAGATACAACTCAGGAGAGGCCACCTTGTAAAAAGTGTGGCAAACTTCATGGAGGAGAGTAGGAGGGTCTCTAACGCTTGTTACAGTTGTAGCGAACCAGGTCACATGATGATGGATTTTCTGTATAGGAGAGGTCGAGAAAAAGAGAAGGAAAAAGTTCAACCGAATGGTCCAAGTGAAGAGGCTCCAATGAGACAACGATTCTTCGCACTCAAGTCTACGGGGTTTAGGGGAAGACACTTGTAGTGATATCTCGGGTGCGTAGCCTAAATTAGTTTTTCAAGTATATGGTTTTATGCACTAGTATGAACTTAATATGTTGATGTCATCATGTTACTTACTTACTTATTTGACTTATGTGTTTATTTATGTTGTATGCTTTGTTGAGACTACTTTATGAAGGAGTTCCTTAGCCTATTAATGTGAAGCTGCTAGTAGGTTTCAAGGATGTACACCAACCTACTAATATGTGGATCAAATATTCACCAATAAAAAGTATTCAATAACTTAGGTATGGATTTCCTCCATAAGTGTTATTCTACCATAGACTACAAAACCCGGCTAGTGAGGTTTCAGTTTCCAAATGAGATAGTATATAAATGAACAGGGCATGGATCAATCTAACCAAGCCATATAATTTCAAATCTTAAGTACAACAAGATATTATCTAAGGGGTTAGATATACTCCTACTAAGGCTAGTTTTATTTAAGAAACTCTAAGTTTTAGTGCAATAGTCGACTTGGTGTTGTATGTCCAAAATCGTATGTGTAATAATTACAGTATGTGAGTTAAAATAAATTCATGTTTGCATATGACGTTGCTGTTTTTGTATAGCGTGGACATTATTTTTTGTGTTGCATGAGTTGTGAGGTGCATCAAGTTAAGTGGGATTGAGAAGGAAGTTCCTCAATCTCAAATATGATGCATTTATCCAGAGTAAGTAAGAAACAAAAATTCACAAAGAGTAAAGTCTCAAGTATGTTAAGATATTTTCAAAAATCAACCTCTGAATGGGTAGTTTCATTAAAGGACGAATGTTCATAAGGGGGTGGGGGATAATGTAACAACCCTAAATATGACTATGATAACGTATCTAAAATGCCTAGACTAGACCGGGTTCACACAGATTGATGCGTTGAACCAAACCTGTGAACCTCTTCAACAGCCAAGCCAACTAACTTGGTTAGTTAATTGAGCTAGGAAAGGTCGGGTAAAACCATGTAAGGCACCCGAATATGAAGATTTACCGAGATGAGTCTTAATAGGACTCAAAAGGGGGTAATCTTAAGTTTGGAGAGTTTAGGGGTAAAATGGTCTTTTCTAAGATAAGGTTAGTATTGCTTTTAATATTATTAATTAATTGATTGATTAATTAATTAATTAATATGGTTAAGAGGAAATTTGGGTAGAGGTGGCCGAAATAGACCCTTTAAGCAAAATCTTGCTCCACCTGGGTTCGATCCTTGGTTGAATCAATGATTTAATTTATTTATTGTATTTAGTAATTAATATTTAATTTTCTTATTTAATTAAAGGAAAATCAGATTTTCTAAAAATAATATTGATAATATTAATAATGAGGAGTCCTAATTTGACTAAGAGTCCATCTAATTCTCCTAATCATAATCCTCTCATTCTCACGTCTGTCACTCTGATTCTCAGATTTTTCATCAGCAAAAGTACTGAAAATATTATTTCTTCCCTCTTGAATAACTTACACACAAAAACTCAAATGAAAATCTAAGATAAAAACGAAAATCAACAACATTCTTCTCGACGGATTTGGTTTTGGATTTTGGTGGTGAGGTAGTGGTTTCAAGGCAATTGGCATCATTGAAATAAGTGTTGAACGACATTAAGGAATGGGTTTTGTTTTCTCTTGTCCACTTTCCCTAGAGACCCTTAAGGTTCAGTTTAATTGCAATTGATAAAGTAAGGTTGTCCTCGTTGCATGCTCCTGCCATTAGATCTTTTCAAAAATTCAAGTCATGTGTTTGTATGTCTTCTGGTAGATGATTTTAGGTCTGGTTGTGATTATGTATTGACGGTGTATTTGTAAATTATGTTGGGAATGAATTTATTCCGGAAAAGTGTTTTACCTTAATTATTTTAGCATGGGTGTGCTGTAAATTAACTACGTTGCTGCCTGAAATTTGCGTGTTATAAATGTTGTATTTTTGTATTTGACCCGAACTACTACAAGAATCAACATTAAAACTTGAGAGAAAGATGGATCGAAAGACACCGAATTTCCAGCTTGCTGGAAATGTTGGTCTCGCCCAAAAATTTGAAAAGTGATCTATGTTTTAAAATTTTTTAAAAATTGTGAAGTCATTTAGAATTGAACCTAAGACCTCACTAAACGCTAATTATATAAAAATTTCATAAGAAAAACGAAAGAAAATGTATGTGGTTAGTGGGGATTGAACTCATAACCTCTTGAATAGATGAGAGAGTTAGAAGAAAATAAAGGAGAAAAATAAACGTGGTGAGTGGGGATGGAACACACAACCTCTTGAATAGATGAGAAAGTTAGGAGAAAAATAAAGGAGAAAAATAAATGTGGAGAGTGGTTATTGAACCCACAACCTCTTGAATAGATGAGAGAGTTATGAGAAAAAATAAAGACGAAAAATAATTGTGGTTAGTGGGGATTGAACCTATAGCCTCTCAAATAGATGAGTGAGTTAGGAGAAAAATAAAGGAGAAAAATAAATTAGGTGACTGGGGAATGAAACCACAACCTCTTGGATAAAGTTAAGAGAAAAAGAATGAGTTTGTGGGGGATTGATCCCACAACTTCTCTGCCTTAAACGAGAAAGAGAGGAGTGAAAAGAAAGAACATATTATGGGATTGATAGGATTGACCTAGGGTCCCCCAAATCTGATAAATGCCAGTACCAAGTTAAATATAATATTATGTGTTGCTTAAGGGATTCGAAATTTGGTTCCGTTTCCCAAATCAGTATTGACACATAAGTCGAACGCGAACAAATATTTAATGAATGTTGTCTCTATAAGTCGAAATCAAGATCTTAATATTCCAACACGATGCATAAGTTTGTACACATAATCTTAGGTAAGTATGAGTTACTTAGACGAATTATGAATAAAGCCTCATGGATTTTATGTATCGACCCATAAGTCAAACGTACGTTTAAAAGTAAGTAAACGTAAGATGTATGTAATCAAATGATGTGAACCTAGGAGGTGAAACCTACAACAAAGACAAACTACATTGGCATATGACGAAATTAAAATTCAAGTAAGGGGAGTGTAGAATGATGTAAAGTAAAATATCAGGCATACTCCAAAAGAAAGTGTTAAGAATGAATTCATAGTTAATATGTTAAAAAAAAAGATTGACTTCATGACTATAGGATAGTGCAAGTGAGACAAGATGCATCTACGCCTAAAATCAATGTCACTAAATGAAATGACTAAGAGAGTACATTTATGCTAAACTATGAACAAGCAAAGAAAGTGTGGCTACTTGAGGATAGGCTAGTACAAGTGAGAAAAGTTGTATCTACGTGTAGAATCAATGTTTCTCAATGTGAACTGCAAGAGAGCATATCTATGTTATACGATGAAAAAATAATGAAAGGTTAGTAAAGATGAAATGAACAGATGTTAAAAAAGAACAGGGTGTCATCACAATATGAGACAAGTGAAAGTCAGAAAAGTTGTACCTACGCAAAATATAAGTTCACAAGAACTACTCACCTTAGAGAGTGTTGAAAATTAAGAGGCAAGTCTCAATCACACTCTTTATGTAACTGTAAGGACTATTCACACTTAATACGTAATGATGAGATAAGAAATCATCTAATGAGCTATGATGCCTAATGCTAGAAGCCAACTTCTATGATGTATGAGATGAATGTAATTGAACTTTATACTAAGCACCGATAGGCTAGCTATGAGTTGAGATTACTTCTTTCGGAAAGGTAGAGGTTCGTGTAATTGTCATGAGATGAGACTTTCCATCTAGACGGATATGGGTCTCCTTATATCTCCTAGTCTTTTAACCTATACTTGCAATACAGGGTTCTAGCAGGGTTCGATTCCTTATATACGGTAGCATGTTTTGGTTCACTTTGACCGATGATTTCAGCTCTTTTCGGTGTGGGGTTAAACACTTGATTTCATGTTGCTCAAATGATTTATGTCTGTTAAGGTTAAATTTCCCAAAGAAATAATGAGGCCGGCCTCAAGTAATTCAAATAATGAAATGAACAATAGCAAAGGTGTTAGGATAGGATAATCAAGAGGTGAGCTCGAGTTAAGTAATGACACTAGGTCATTCTTGGTCAATTCATAGACAAATTGACGTGAGTCTTAAACTACATCTTAGGTTGTCACGACCCAAAACCGGGCCGCGACTGGCACCCACACTTACCCTCCTCAATGAGCGAACCAACCAATCTAAACTCTAGCATTTCAATGTTATATCAACAGAAAATAATGCGGAAGACTTAAACTCATAATTAAAAACCAATTCAATAACTTCTAAAATTCAACGTCTATTATTCCCCAAAATCTGGAAGTCATCACCACAAGAACATATATGATCAAATGACTAAACTAAGAGTATTCTAAAAGCTAAAACAGGTAAAAGCTAGTCCATGCCGGAACTTCAAGGCATCAAGACATGAGGAAGAAAGTCCAGTCCAAGCTAGAAGCGTTAGCTCACCCTGAAGATCCGATGTGACGAAGACTGGCTAGAATTGCGGTTGAGTTGAAGACGACGGCACGTTTGCTACACTCCACAAATAACCATAAGAAAACATAAAAGTAGGGGTCAGTACAAAACACGGGTACTGAGTAGATATCATCAGCCAACTCAAAATAGAAAACAATATGCATCAAGTAATATCATAAAATCAACTACGATACTCAACATGTAGCAACAACAAGTACTATATCATTAACAATTATCGTCAAGTTCACACATGAGGACTCAAGCCTCAATACCATACTCATTTGGAAATTAGATTCATTAGATTGAGTATATTAACATCTTTCAAGATTCATTATCTTTATTCCTCTTGTGTCGGTACGTGACACTCCGATCCCCTAATTCTACGTGTCGGTTCGTGACACCCTATCCCCTAATTCTACGTGTCGGTTCGTGACACCCGATCCCCTAAATCTACGTTTCGGTTCGTGACACCCGATCCCCTAAATCTACGTGTCGGTTCCTTACACCCGATCCCCTAAATCTACGTGTCGGTTCATGACACCCGATCCCCTAAATATACGTGTCGGTTCCTTACACCCGATCCCCTAAATCTACGTGTCGGTTCATGACACCCGATCCCCTAAATATACGTGTCGGTTTGTGAAACCCAACCCCTAAATCTACGTGTCGGTTCGTGACACCTGATCCCCTAAATCTACGTGTCCATTCGTGACACCCGATCCCCTAAATCTATGTGTTGGTTCGTGGCACCCGATCCCCTAAATCTACGTGTCGATTCGTGACACCCGATCCCCTAATTCTACGTGTAGGTTCGTGACACCCGATCCCCTAATTCAAATCCATTAATTCCTCAAGCCTTCTTTTATACCAAGGCATCATCAATCTCATTACTTTAGTTCATTAAGCCTTCTTTTATACCAAGGAATCATCATTAACAAGAGATTAGGTTTTTTTTATCAAGATTTGGGATTCAATAGTTTCATCATGCTTATTTCGTCACAATCATATAATCACATTCATGCAAGCATACAATTAAGCATATAGCAGGGTTTACAACACTACAAATACGTATCATTCGCTATTAAGAGTTTACTATGAATAGCATAAAAACCATAACCTACCTCCACTGAAGATTAGTGATCAAGCAAGCAATTTCCCCAAGCTTTGTTCTTCGTTTTCTCTCTTCCTTGTTTGACCCTCTCTCTCTCTCTTTATTCTTTCTACTTTTCTTATTCAAACCCTCATTCTTTTACCCTAATTAGCATATAATTAAGAACAAAAGATGGCAATAATAACCCACTAATTAACTTAAGGTTACCTCTTTTAACCCCCAAGTAATAAGACTTATTAAAATTAACCCACTAACTTTATAATTAAAGTAGGAATAGTCCAAAACGCCCCTTAAAATAATTACAGAAATCCGACCCAGCCTGGGATTACGCAGCCTGTGACGGGCCGTTGTGCCTACGACGGTCCGTCCTGCTGCTCTGTCACAGAGTTCAGAGACTCAATTCTGTGAAGAGTCTGTGACGGTCCGTCACACCTGTGACGGTCCGTCCTGCCATTCCGTTACGAAGATTAGAGAGTCGATTTGAGTACCCAATTATCAAAATTTCTAAGTGTTTTGAAACGAGACCTCCTCGACGGTCCGTCGTGCCCATGACGGTCTATCGTGGGGTCCGTTGTTTTCGCCAGTTTTTCTAGAATCAAAGTCTGCTGCTCAAAACGACTAAACAGGTCGTTACATTAGATACCAATTTACCCATCGTTCATCCTCGAACGATCATAAGAAGAAAAACAAGGGTGACAAGAAGTACCTGAATCTGTAAACAGGCGTGGATATCTTTCTTGTATGTCAGCCTCTTTCTCCCATGAGGCTTCTTCGACTGGTCGATTCTTCCATTGAACTTTGATGGATGCAATCTCCCTTGATCTAAACTTGCGAATTTCTCTATCTGAAATGGCAACAGGCTCCTCCTCATAAGACAAATTTTCATCGAGAAACTCTGAATCCCAACGGATAATGTAGTTTCCATCCCCATGGTATCTTTTCAACATACAGACATGAAACACCGGATGCACTCCGGACAGCCCTGGAGGCAAGGCTAACTCATAAGCCACCTCCCCTATGCGCTTCAGAACCTCGAAGGGACCAATATACCTTGGGCTTAGTTTACCCCTTTTTCCAAACCGCATCACCCCTTTCATGGGCAAGACTTTCAGTAAGACTTGTACACCCTCCATAAACTCCAAGTCTCTAACCTTCCGATCTTCATACTCCTTCTGTCTACTTTGCGCCGCTAGAAGCTTTTCTTGAATAGATTTCACTTTATCTAACGATTCCCTCAGAAGGTCAGTACCCCAAGGTCTAACTTCAAATGCATCAAACCATCCAATGGGAGACCTACATCTTCTCCCATATAGTGCCTGAAATGGGGCCATATCAATGCTTGAGTGATAGCTATTGTTGTAGGAGAACTCTTCTAAGGGTAAGAAGCTATCCCAATGACCACCAAATTCTATCACACATGCACGAAGCATATCCTCCAACACTTGAATCGTTCGCTCAGACTGACCATCGGTCTGAGGATGGAACGCAGTACTAAGTCCAACCTAGTACCCAATTCTGCATGCAATGTTTTCCAAAACATAGAAGTAAACTGCGTACCTCTTTCTGATATGATGGAGAGTGGAACTCCATGCAACCAAACAATTTCTGAGACATAGATTTTGGCTAACTTCTCTGCATTGTAAGTCGCTTTGACCGGAATGAAATGAGAAGACTTAGTTAACCTATCAACAATCACCCAAATAGAGTCATACTTACCCATTGTCTTTGGAAGACCAACCACGAAATCCATTGCAATCCTTTCCCACTTCCATTCAGGAATGGGCATTCTTTGAAGTGTTCCTCCGGGCCTCTGGTGTTCATACTTTTCTTGCTGACAGTTTGGACATTTGGCAATAAAATCAACAATATCACACTTCATTCTACTCCACCAAAAGTGTTGCTTTAGGTCACGGTACATCTTGGTTGCACTAGGATGTATAGAATATCCGGAACTACGAGCCTCTGTAAGAATAGTGTGGATTAAATCATCAACACGGGGTACACATACCCTTCCCTTGATTCTCAAAACACCTTCCTCATCGATTTGTGCTTCCTTAGCCTCTCCTCGCAATACTTTATGTTGGATTCTGCTTAGTTTCTCATCCTCAAACTGTTTTCCCTTAATCTTGTCTAGAAAAGAAGATCTTGCCTCCACACAAGCCAACAATCCTCCCTTCTCATTCACTTCTAACCTCATCAAGTAGTTAGCCAGAGTCTGAACCTCTCTAGCCAATGGACGTCTAGAAACTTGCAAGTGAGCTAGACTGCCCATGCTCCCTACCTTTCTACTTAAGGCGTCCGCCACAACATTAGCCTTTCCTGGATGATATAAGATAGTCATGTCGTAGTCCTTCAGTAGCTCCATCCATCTCCTCTGTCTCAAATTCAAATCTTTTTTAGTAAAGACATACTGTAGGCTACGATGATCTGTGTATACTTCATACTTAACCCCATATAGATAGTGTCTCCATTGCTTTAAGGCAAACACTACCGCAGCCAATTCCAAATCATGGGTCGGATAGTTACGTTCATGCACCTTTAATTGCCTTGAAGCATAAGCAATTACGTTCTTCTCTTGCATTAGCAATGCACCCAACCCTGAATAGGATGCATCACAATAAACAATAAAATTCTTACCTTCCACTGGCAAGGTAAGGATTGGTGCGGTAGTCAACAAAGTCTTGAGCTTCTGAAAGCTTTCTTCACACTCGCCCGACCATACAAATTGAACATTCTGTTTAGTCAAGTTCGTCAATTGGGAAGCAATGGAAGAGAATCCCTTGACAAATCGACGGTAGTAACTGGCTAAACCGACAAAGATCCTTATTTCTGACGCATTAGTAGGTCTTGCCCAATTCTTCACTGTCTCAATCTTAGAAGGATCCACCATCACCCTATCCTTAGAAACCACATGCTCCTAGAAGGACACTGCATCTAGACAAAACTCACACTTGGAGAATTTGGCATAAAGCTTTTTCTCCCTCAACATTTCCAATACCATCTCAAATGCTTTACATGTTCCTTCTTGATCTTTGAGTATACCAATATATCATCAATGAATACGATCACAAAGAGATCTAGATATGGCTTAAAAATCCCGTTCATCAAGCTCATGAAAGCAGCAGGGGCATTCGTAAGACCAAAAGACATTACTAGAAATTCGTAATGCCCATACCTAGTTCGAAAAGCAGTCTTTGGCACATTCGTTGCCCGTATCTTCAATTGATGATAACTGGATCTCAAGTCAATCTTAGAGAAGACACAAGCACCTTGTAACTGATCGAACAAGTCATCAATGCGAGGAATGGGATACTTGTTCTTAATAGTTACCTTGTTCAGCTGCCTGTAGTCTATGCACATCCTAAAACTCCCATTCTTTTTCTTCACGAATAATATCGGAGCACCCCAAGAAGATGCACTTGGTCTAATAAAGCCTTTGCTTAGCAACACTTGAAGTTGTGCTTTTAACTCTCTTAACTCCGCGGGAGCCATTCTATAAGGAGGTATAGAAATGGGGCGAGTACCCAGTTCAAGATCAATGCAAAAGTCAATATCTCTATCCGGTGGCATGCCAGGAAGGTCTGCGGGAAACACATCTAAAAACTCACGAACTATCGGAACCGACTCAATGGTAGGTACTTGGGTAGTATAATCCCTGATATGTGCCAAGAACGCTAAATAACCTTCACTAACCATTTTCTTAGCACGAAGAAAAGAGATGATAGGAACCGGATTGGAAGTGTAGTCACCCTCCCACACTAACAGATCTGTCCCAAGCTTGGCTAATGTCACAGTTTTAGCATTACAATCCAAGATCGCAAAATTTGGAGAAAGCCAAGTCATACCCAGAATTACATTAAAATCAACCATTTCTAAGATAACCAAATCTACATGAGTATTGTTCCCCACGAAATTCACCAAACAAGACCTATATATCCTTTCAACTATTACAGACTCACCCACCGGAGAAGACACACGAATAGGTATGTCAAGCAATTCACAATGTAAATCAAGACCATTAGCAAATGTGGAAGATACATATGAAAATGTAGAGCCAGGGTCAAACAATACAAAAGTCATGCAATCACAAACCGAAAGATTACCTGTGATGACAGCATCTGATGTCTCCGCTTCTGACCGCCCACGGAAAGCATAACAATGGGCCCTCTCACCTGCCTGTCCGTTGACCCTACCATGTTGTGATGTAGCGGCTCTACTTTGCCCATCACCCCGGCCGTTTTGGTGACCACCATTACCTCGATCACCGCATCCTCTAGAATGACGGCCTCTTCCATAACCACCTCTACCTCTAACATTTGGAGGTCTTTAACTCTGTTTTAGACAATACCTCTTAATGTGTCCAGTCTCCCCACATCCATAACACTCCTTGGAATCAAGCATAGGTCTCTCAGAGAAGTGTTGACCGGTCTGAGGTGGACCCGCAACTACAGTCTGTAGTGAAGACTGAATTGGTCGGACTAAGTAACCTCCTGAACCCTGTCCTCTAGAGTAAGAACCATTAAACTCACCTCCCTTTCGAAACCTCTTTGATGTAGTTGCTATGGTGAAGTCATCTGGCTTCACTCCCTCTACCTCTATCACGAAGTCTACCACTTCTTGAAAAGATTTCGCTGTAGCCGCTACCTGTAAGGCTGAAATCCGCAACTCTGATCTCAACCACTTCACAAAATGGCAAATTCGCTCTTGTGGACTGAAACATAGTTGGGTGGCATACCGGGATAATGCACGAAACTTAGCCTCATATACAGTAACCGACATCCTACCTTGCTCTAGGCTCAAAAATTCATCTCTTTTCCTATCCCTCAAAGTCCGGGGGATATACTTCTCCATAAACAAGCTAGAGAATGATTCCCAAGTCATAGGTGGTGCCTCTGTTGGTTGACACTCAACATGTGACTGCCACCACATTATAGCGTTCCCTTTAAACTGATAAGTCACAAACTCAACACCAAACCATTCTACTATACCCATCTTGTGTAGTAGCTCATGACAGTCAACCAGAAAATCATAAGCATCCTCAGATTCAGCACCATTGAAGACTGAAGGTTTCAATTTCAAGAACTTACTGAAAAGTTCATGCTGATCATTTGTCATTACAGGCCCTGTAGTCAAACGAGGAAATGTGCCTATTTCCAATGAGGCATCCATGCGGGGAGCCACAGTAGTTGCCTCTTGTACCTCCGGAGCCTGAGGTGCTGGTGTAGAAAACACTGGAGGCGCTTGGCCTTGATCAGATAACCCGCTAAGAGAAGCAAGAACCTGATTGATCATCTCTGGGGTAGGTTGGGGAGGCAATCTCTCATTCTGTACTTGTTCAGTTTCCCCGTCCTCACCCTCTCTTACTACTTCTTCAGTCAGTGGAGGAGTAACTGCCCTAGTATCATATGGGCTAGGTGCTCGTCCTCTTTCTCTAGAGGGCATCCTCCCACGACCTCTACCATGGCTTCTTGCCGCTACTCTTCCTCGAGCTACAGCCCCAGTGGCTAGCTCAGACGCTTCTTCTCTTGTCGATGTTGGTGTTGGCGCAGCCGTTGCTCTAGTTCTAACCATCTGCAAAATAGAGTAAAGATGGTCAGATACCAATTTGTATCACCTAGATACCAATTGGACCCACGTAATAGAACGAAAGAAAGAAAGAAAGAATGGAATTTTCCTACAGTCAGTCTTATAGCCTCTTAAACAAAAGTAAAGGCGTCCCCCTACCGATCCTTAAGACTCTACTAGACTCGTTCTTGTGTGATGAGACCAACGAACCTAATGCTTTGATACCAAGTTTGTCACGACCCAAAACCGGGCCGCGACTGGCACCCACACTTACCCTCCTCTGTGAGCGAACCAACCAATATAAACTCTAGCATTTCAATGTTATATCAACAGAAAATAATGCGGAAGACTTAAACTCTTAATTAAAAACCAATTCAATAACTTCTAAAATTCAACATCTATTATTCCCCAAAATCTGGAAGTCATCACCACAAGAACATCTATGATCAAATGACTAAACTAAGAGTATTTTAAAAGCTAAAACAGGTAAAAGCTAGTCCATGGCGGAACTTCAAGCCATCAAGACAGGAGGAAGAAAGTCCAGTCCAAGCTAGAAGCGTTAGCTCACCCTGAAGATCCGATGTGACGAAGACTGGCTAGAATTGCGGTTGAGTTGAAGACGATGGCACGTTTGCTGCACTCCACAAATAACCAGAAGAAAACATAAAAGTAGGGGTCAGTACAAAACACAGGTACTGAGTAGATATCATCGGTCAACTCAAAATAGAAAACAATATGCATCAAGTAATATCATAAAATCAACTATGATGCTCAACATGTAGCAACAACAAATACTATATCATTAACAATTATCGTCAAGTTCACACATGAGGACTCAAGCCTCAATACCATAGTCATTTAGGAATTAGATTCATTAGATTGAGTATATTAAAATCTTTCAAGATTCATTATCTTTATTCCTCTTGTATCGGTACGTGACACTCCGATCCCCTAATTCTACGTGTCGGTTTCTGACACCCGATCCCCTAATTCTACGTGTCGGTTCGTGACACCCGATCCCCTAAATCTACGTGTTGGTTCGTGAAACCCGATCCCCTAAATCTACGTGTCGGTTCGTGACACCCGATCCCCTAAATCTACGTGTCGGTTCGTGACACCCGATCCCCTAAATATACGTGTCGGTTCGTGACACCCGATCCCCTAAATCTACATGTCAGTTCGTGACACCCGATCCACTAAATCTACGTGTCAGTTCGTGACACCCGATCCCCTAATTCTACATGTCGGTTCGTGACACCCGATCCCCTAAATCTATGTGTCAGTTCGTGACACCCGATCCCCTAAATCTACGTGTCAGTTTGTGACACCCAATCCCCTAAATCTACGTGTCCGTTCGTGACACCTGATCCCCTAATTCTACGTGTCGGTTTGTGACACCCGATCCCCTAATTCCATTCCATTAATTCCTCAAGCCTTCTTTTATACCAAGGCATCATGAATCTCATTACTTTAGTTCATCAAGCCTTCTTTTATACCAAGGCATCATCATTAACATGAGATTAGGTTTTTTATCAAGATTTGGGATTCAATAGCTTCATCATGCTTATTTCATCACAATCATATAATCACATTCATGCAAGCATACAATTAAGCATATAGCAGGGTTTACAACACTACCAATACATATCATTCACTATTAAGAGTTTACTACAAATAGCATAAAAACTATAACCTACCTCCACCGAAGATTAGTGATCAAGCAAGCAATTTCCCCAAGCTTTGTTCTTCATTTTCTCTCTTCTTTGTTCGACCCTCTCTCTCTCTCTCTCTTTGTTCTTTCTACTTTTCTTATTCAAACCCTCTTTCTTTTACCCTAATTAGTATATAATTAAGAACAAAAGATGGCAATAATAACCCACTAATTTAACTTAAGGTTACCTCTTTTAACCCCCAAGTAATTAGACTTATTAAAATTAACCCACTAAGTTTATAATTAAAGTAGGAATAGTCCAAAACGCCCCTTAAAATAATTACAGAAATCCGACCCAGCCTGGGATTACGCAGCCTGTGACGGGCCGTCGTGCCTGCGACGGTCCGTCCTGCTGCTCCGTCACAGAGTTCAGAGACTCAATTCTCTGAAGAGTCTGTGACGGTCCGTCACACCTGTGACGGTCCGTCCTGCCATTCCGTTACGAAGTTCAGAGAGTCGATTTCAGTACCCAATTATCAAAATTTCTAAGTGTTTTGAAACGAGACCCCCTCGACGGTCCGTCGTGCCCATGACGGTCCGTCGCGGGGTTCGTTGTTTCCGCCAGTTTTTCCAGAATCAAAGTCTGCTGCTCAAAACGACTAAACAGGTCGTTACATAGGTATGGCTGGTGTTTACACTAGCTTACAAAAGAATTAAAATAAAGTACGTATGAATGAATAAACAAGACTTTGTCTTTGCTAAAAAAGGCTCCCTAGTTGAGGTCTTATATGTTAAGTCCTCATTTTGGGAAGTTTTTATATCAAGTCCATGATTCCAAGGTCTCATGGAATATGGATGAACGATATGAAATATGTTATGTGCTAATAAGAAATATGTTACATATTATGATGCATCTTACTCTCATAGCATGACTTTCATAATAAGATTTTGGCAAGTCCACTCACTTGACTTTACATAACTCATATCGTTAGGAGAGATCTATTATTAATCATGCATGTCCTTGATGCGTTTTTACATATACCCATACCTAATACAAGTGTGTACTAATCCCATACAACTCTTTTATTTTAGGTGCAGGTGCAGCTCAACTCTAGAGCTTACGAATCGACGCTGAAATTATCCGGACATAGAGCTTTAATACGGATTAAGTGGGCCCTCATGCTTTTGAGGATGCCTATCCTTTTATTCTAACTTAGATGTAGGCATGAGCTAGTGGAGTACGTTCAACTAATGTTTCTTTTCCAGTTATTTTCAGATATTGTATTGGTGCCATTACGGCAACTCTATATTTTGATACAGATATGACTATGTCTTCCATTTGATTATATTGACATTAGATGGTTGTTATGAAACACGTATGAGTTTATGTAGATATTCTTATACGAGTTCAATATTTCTTACTATGACGTCTAAGTAAACAAAAAGTTCTAAATTTTCCGCTAAAATTTACGTAGATGATGTAACAATGATGTATATAGGTTTGTCTGCGACCTTGGAAAGGTCAATTACGTTGGTTTTGGCTAGGGTCTAGACTTCGGTGGTGACAATGAACTTTAAAAGTTTTACATTATCTCTCCCTTTGTATCATTCGTCCCCGAATGATACTATGTTTTTTTGGTAAGGGAATTAGGAGACTAAATACTTTCAGCCCAACCAACAAAACATAATCATCATAAGTCTCAACAACTATGCGTAATTCACAACTCTATTCAACACATAAACTTGGCATTTACACTTAGCAACTCAAACCACGATTTACCGTGTATAAGAGCTCAACATCACAACATGAGGAATTTGCTTCTCAATATCAATATGAGCTTAACGTGATACTCAAGAGTAACTTATGCCAACCTTCCTTCAAAACACATTAACATATTCAATATCATTTCATGGAAGCAACTATACACAAAACACAAATAAGTTACAGTTAAGAAAAAGAAAATTTATACATGAAAACTCATTTATATCATGAACCCTTACCATAAATATGGGTATTTTTAGAAAAGCAAGACAAGGTTAACATTATTCATTATTGTGAAGAGGACTATCTAGAACCTCAACTTGGGCTAGAATTCTTGGGCTAGAATTTCTAGGAAAAAGATGAGGATAAGAGGACATTATGTCAGCCTCGGATCCCCATGTTGCTCCCTCTACTCAGTGGTTTCACTATAGGAATTTTACTTAGGACACCTCTTTGTTCCACAACATTTTGACTTGTCAATTGAGGTTCAAACGGAACCTCTTCATTAGCAGATATTATAGACAATCATTAAGAATGAAAAAACTAGACCTTATGGTCCTCACTTTAAGTCACACATAGCCAAAACATGATACCGATGATAAGATAATTCTTAAGCCTATTGAATAATTGATCATGCTTATGATGCGTATATTGTCTTTTATGTGGATATTGATTCATAATGTATCTCTTATACATGTGGATTATGGATATTATCAAAATTAAGATGAAAAACATATATGTCAAATAAATATACTTTTTGCATGCTTTTGCATGATCATCATACATAGTACATAGTTTTTCTAACCCCATTTGTTTTCTATGTTTTACTACAAGTGTAGATGTCGGCAAGTGAGGTGTTTTCTATAGTTGTAACGACCCGAGATAATATCCTAGAAGAATGATATTCTAAATTCGTGGCACGGCGTATTCGCCCTCTATGAGGTCTTATGCAAGCCCTTATACATCATTTATTGCACACACACACACACACATATCTATATATATATATAAGCAGCGCAGATTAAAATTTTCAGAACAATAATTCAATCCCTTTCATAGAAAATATAGGAAATGCTAAGTCTCTTATATCCATTTTAAAGACACAAATATCTTGGATCACAGGCTATACATCAATAAAATTGAAATAATAAAGTCTATTACATCATCTTTTAAAAAAAACTAACCATAACCATGTCCTCGAATCATGTGAGGACATACAAAGTCTTGATTAGGCGAATTCTATTCTCAAGCTTTGAAGAGACTCCTCTCAATTTCCACTGACACCTTTAGAGATAAAACAACATATAGAATTAGTACATCGAATGCACTAAGTATGGTGACATGAAATAAAACAATGCTATAACGGATATTTATATAGAACATTCTGTTGTATGCTTTTTTGAGCAAAAGTTCATAAAATTAGTATAAGAACCAGTTTCAACACAAACTTCACATATAATACACATTTCAAAGTAATACACAATGTATCATGATTATCACTTTAAACCATATAAGCATATAATCCTCCTACCAAAGGTTATCCTAAGACTTAGTTAAGTAAGACAAGAAGAGACATGCCCATACTCCTTCTTCAAGCACACCTAAATAATCCTTAGGACGACCTAATCTCTACCCAAGGTTATTCTAAAACTCACTACAGTAAGACATGAAGAGACCACCCATACATCCTCTCCAAGCCTACCTAAGTAATCTTCAAAGCTACCATTGATATGGATCCTTTTTATTCAACCTACATTAACATAAGTAAGCAATTGATTAAATCAATTAAGATACAATTAAGCATTTAGAGGACATCATATAATAGTCTTGGAAAAGACCTAGGGAAACCACATCCTAGTATTTTCAAAGTCCACTCATGCCATGTCTAAAAAGTGTCTCATACCACTACCTAAACGTTGTAGAACTTGTCCAACACTAGAATGCATCCCACATGATGATAATAGGCATTAACTAACATATACCATACTATTTAGGCATGGAATCTGGAGTCTACTCTACTCTGATGGAGGGTGTTCTACTTGCCAAAGGTAGAACTAGGACATACCATGTCTGCACATGGTTAATGAATATCAAGGGTTTCTTTATACTCTAGTCTCAACTTAAGTAGAGTCACTACCACAATCATATTCACTCGGTGCTAGCCATGTTCTCATAGAGCAAGTTCAATCACAAAGAGGCATATAAAAATATACCATTTTTTAGTCTTACAAAATCAAAATACTCCTACAATATATGGGTCATCCAGGGATGCCACTCAATCGTTACAATGATAGCTCAATTACTTCCTTAGAGATTGTCTCATTCTGTTCGATCCAACCTATAACTAAGTCAATCATTCACATAAGAAGGATACATTACTCCTTTGAACTTCAAGGATATAATAAGCTCCATTCTATACTGAAAGTTCCAAGTTATTGACCCCCTTTGCATGTTCAATGTCATTTATCAGTCATACTTAGAAAGGTACCATCCTAGGCCTAACGATCCTAGACTTTCATTCAACATTCATTCATATAGTCTACCAATAAAGATACACACATCATCTTCATATCACCTATACAATAATATTCAATTATCATGTAGGAACACACAAGTCTACCTAGCAAAATACACTAGCAACAAAACTAGAGAAATCACCCTAGGGTTATCATGATGACACAACCAATTATATGAAATCACACTTTAACCTCACATATACACATATACAAATAATCATACTTCACCTGATCACCTACATAAAGTATAACATGATAACATCACAATTTACATAATAACGAAAATGTTGAGAAGGCCATGATAATAACAACTATAACACATAAGCACCACCACCATAAGTGGACAATACAAAAAACCACAATTAAGTTCCTATACTACACAATATAGAGAGATTAGGTCATATTACAACCATTCCATCATAAATACCACCAATCCTTAACCTTCTCAATCAATTCAACTCATCAAGGCTCTTCCCAATAGCCATATTCACAATACCAAACCAACAATTTAACCTAAATAGTGATCCAACTATCTACAATATGATAACATATCAATTTAAAGTAACCTATATACAATTCTCTCATAATTCATACAAATTTCAAAAGATCAACACAATCTACACAATAACCCAATATAATTAAGCCATGATAAAATCACCCACATTTAGAGTCAACATTAGGATTTCAAGAATTGCATGGGTTCATAGATATTTTAATCTAAAAATATTCAATTAACATGAATCTTAACATAAATCATTGACTCAAATCATTTTATGTAAGAACCCGTAGCTAGAACTCAATTTAGGAAAATCTATGTTTTGAAAGTCTTCGAAAAGCCTCTGGAACTTGGATCCTTGAAGAAAGAAGATTCAAGGATGAAACACCATACCTTAATTGGATATAAGCCAAGAAAATTATGAAGATTCTATGGAGAAATCAAGCTCCTATCTTCAACCTTGCTCCTAGCATTAATGGAGTTCTAGAGGATTCTATTTGGGGTCTTGGGTTTTGATTTTGAATGATAAACTCAACTATAGGTTCTAAGTTTATAAAGTAACTTAAAAAATCAAAAAAGATATAATATAAATTCCCAATATATTATTTGGATTCTAGGTTAATTACCTAAATTACCCCTAGCTTTGACGAGGACCTGCAGGAAATTGCATGCCCCAAACGACGAGTTCTTGCGATAGACCATCGATAGAATGATGGCTTCGTCCTGCAGGCATTTCGTTTATGACAGATACAATCATTTTTGGTAGATTATTGCACACACCTAAGTGTGGATAAATGTTCCCCATCAACGGGGCGTTGATTGAGTAGTCGGTTAATGGGACTGCCTTAGGCACTTTCAAGTCCAAAGTTTGGTTCCTCCTCAAGGACCCTTACGCTTGTGTTTGGGGAGGCATGCCTAGACGTTTAAATCATAAACACACTCTTCTATATGGGAGGAACCTCTCCTATAAATATGAACTCAAACCAATAAGTAAAACTTGCAAAGGCACACTGGAACACACAACCATGTCTCAAGAATAACTTTTGAACGTCTTGGACGTTCTTGGACGTTCACATCCAAACTCTTCCAAGATCAACACACAAACATCTAACACTATAAGTAATTATTTTAATACCTTATAAACTAATGAAACAAATGTTACGCTCTATTTAAACTTACTTCTTTTTAAAGGAGTTACAATAGTGAAGCTTGAGACTAGAGTTTCTCTTAAGACTTTTGGTATGTCCTCATATTTCAATGATGCAGATTCTATGTTGTAGTTTATTTTGTTAAAAATTCTTCATAAACTTGTAGTATTCCTATTTATTGTAAAGGGTTATGTCCCTAGTATGTTTGTTGAAATTGAGTGTAAATTGGCAACGTGAGACTAGTATTAAACATGCATTTAAAGATTTTTTAAATGTTGATGACGTTTGAATCTTATAATTTTGATTAAAAGGTTTTAATTTCGCAATATTTTTTAGCCTATGCGATGAATGAATACTAAGGGCTTGTATAATACTTCTTCGAGGTCGAGTACGTCGTGTTACAACTCAGGGGTTCTCTCGGGTCGTGACACCAGGGGAATGAAGACTCAATAGAATAGGAGGTCTAAAGATAAAACTTATAAAAATAATGTTATCTTTATTTAGTTGTTTAGATATATTTTACCCTCATTAATTCCAACAAAACATTGTCATATTATAGTTTAATAATTTGGTTCCTCCTCAAGGACCCTTACGCTTGTGTTTGGGGAGGCATGCCTAGACGTTTAAATCATAAACACACTCTTCTATATGTGAGGAACCTCTCCTATAAATATGAACTCAAACCAATAAGTAAAACTTGCAAAGGCACACTGGAACACACAACCATGTCTCAAGAATAACTTTTGAACGTCTTGGACGTTCTTGGACGTTCACATCCAAACTCTTCCAAGATCAACACACCAACATCTAACACTATAAGTAATTATTTTAATACCTTATAAACTAATGAAACAAATGTTACGCTCTATTTAAACTTACTTCTTTTTAAAGGAGTTACAATAGTGAAGCTTGAGACTAGAGTTTCTCTTAAGACTTTTGGTATGTCCTCATATTTCAATGATGCAGATTCTATGTTGTAGTTTATTTTGTTAAAAATTCTTCATAAACTTGTAGTATTCCTATTTATTGTAAAGGGTTATGTCCCTAGTATGTTTGTTGAAATTGAGTGTAAATTGGCAACGTGAGACTAGTATTAAACATGCATTTAAAGATTTTTTAAATGTTGATGACGTTTGAATCTTATAATTTTGATTAAAAGGTTTTAATTTCGCAATATTTTTTAGCCTATGCGATGAATGAATACTAAGGGCTTGTATAATACTTCTTCGAGGTCGAGTACGTCGTGTTACAACTCAGGGGTTCTCTCGGGTCGTGACACCAGGGGAATGAAGACTCAATAGAATAGGAGGTCTAAAGATAAAACTTATAAAAATAATGTTATCTTTATTTAGTTGTTTAGATATATTTTACCCTCATTAATTCCAACAAAACATTGTCATATTATAGTTTAATAATTATTATTTTTTTAAGTATATCACTAGTAACATTTTGCAAGAAAAAGAATAAACATATTATAAATTATTGTAAATTACATAATAACATAAATGTTTACATCTCTCTTACTAATATATAGATTTCAAAACATTTTCCATAGAATAAATTATATCAGAACAATAAAACATATTCTAAAACTGTTTTAAATTAAATTAAAATTTTACTCCATTGAATATGTCAATAAGATCTAGCACAAATTTTTTTAATTATATAATATTTCATAATACTTTTAATTAAAAAAATAAATAGTATAGTCATTGTTACTCTTAAAAAGACATTCAAAGTTGAGACAATACTTCTTTTAAAATGTAACTATTTGAAAATCTAATTAATATGGCTTGATATGTTTAATGAAATATCTCAAAGAATTTATGAAATCCTACAAAAGAAATATTAAAACATCATTCACCAAATCTATTTACATACACTCATACACATAAATTAAGAACATATATATAATCTACTAAATAAAACATCATTCACCAAATCTGAAACGTAGAAGGTATAAAGAAAGAACATTTAAATAAATTCTTATCATGCAACATAATACATCAATAAATTATATTACATCATAATATTACATCATAGCAAAAAGATATCATTACATCATAGAAAACATAATATATCAATAAATTATATTACATCATAGCAAAAAAAAGTATTATTGCACAAATGTAGAATAGATAAAAATGTAGATTTGTTGTTGGAGTGCCTATGGTCACATGCTTTAGAACTAAGAACAAAAAAGTAGTATTTATAGGTTGGTGTATATCCCAAACGAAAATGAGAATAATTTCAAAGGTTTCTATAACCAAGTGAAACACAATTAGTGTTAGTTAATATTAAGTAAATGACGTAGATTGATTTGAAGATTTAATGATTATGATAATATAATTGATAAAGATTTTAGAAATTTACTAATACATCATAAAATAAATGGAAAATATTGAAAAAATTTCAAAAAATTGAGGGAAAAAAAGGTAACTCTATTTTTGTCATTAGAAACATGCCACATCACCCCTCTACATTTAGCTTTACTATATATATAGATTTTATGTGATATAAACGGAATTTCGATTGATGAAAACATAGATTATTGGATCACGGTTTTTTTATATTTGCAATGTATATTATTTTTCTTTTCCTGGTGATGCTTAAATTACTTTAAATGTTTTAGGAGATAATAAATTTATAATTTCATGAACGATATATAATTAATTTGCATAGCTTAGAAACTTCAAAAGTGTATATAAGCACCACAATTATTTATGCTAAATGGTCCAAAAGCAGACAAAGCAATCCCACATTATTTGTGTAAAAGTTCAAAAACAATCTTAAAAAATTATTATGTAATTTGATTTTGTAATTCTTTAAGTCAAAATAATCTTGAATGCAACCACCTCTTATTGAAACGAAGTATCATATTATATAAACTAGTAAATATGACTTATTGATTAACATAAAAAATACATTTGAGTTATTTATTAAACACACTGGAACCCTAATGCCACCCCTAAAATCTTAAATTATACCCTTTTGAAAGTTCAACGGTTTTATGTACTCTCGACAAAATGAATCACATCTGAACAAGAGCTCTGTTTAACTTATCAGTGAGCAATGGAGGTACATCCCAAGAATTCTTGACAAATTTATATGCTTATTTTTTTCTTTCTCTCAAACCCTCATTTTTTATTATAAAACTTATCTTTTCTTTTCAATATTATTTACTAGGGTGGATCGTCATCTTAACATGTGTCAAACAAAAAAGGTGAATTCATCATGAATAAAAGCACTAGAATAACTAAAATCAATAATGATGAATATTTATTACTTTCTGATAAACACCACGTTGGTATGATTCTTATTAAGAGGAATGTCAAGTCAATCTACAGTTTGGTAAATCTCATTTTTCCCTCCTCTTTTTAGCATTTATTCAAAAATTATTCTTTTTAGTAGTGATTCTCATCCTTAACTAAAGGTTTTGTGGTGATACAAAATCATCTTTGTTAGGATGCTTCATAAACTAGTTTTGATGTTTTTGGGGTGGATATAAATTTTGTGGGACTATGGTTATTGGATGGAGAGTTTAACTTGTCAGTTGTACATCTCGTATTTCACATGTCTACGTTGAAGAGATATCATCATAGTGACGGTGACTATATCATTAAGTGATACTCAATAGTGCTAGACAAATATCTTAAATATTAGGAGGTATAAATTTATATTCATGATCATGATGTTCATAAGTTGAGGACCAAGGAGATTAAGTCCGTGAAGGTTCAACAAACACATTGTAAAGGTAAGGAAACTACTTGGTAGATCGGGAAGGACATGCGTACTAGTATCCCAAATTGTTCGTCGAATCAGGTACTATCTTGTTCCCATTTAGCCTAACTTCCTAATTTGATCACTTGGGGACGAGTGTTGGGTAAATTTGTATCTATTGTAACGACTGAGTTTCGTCATTATAGAAATACAAATGAGGAAAATAGGGGCTAAACAAACTTTTTTATAGTGTTAGGATCCGTAACATCTCGTATTCTAGACAGACTAAAATTTAGCTAACTATAATAAGGAAAAACAAATTTTGAAAAAATAGGGAAAAAACTGGAAAATTTCCAGATTTCAATAGTGAGTTTTAGCTATTTTAAATTAGCCATAACATCCAGGTCAGGAAGATGTTGGGTTACTTCTTTGTATGGATGGAAAATTTTTTGGAAGATCTTTCAACGCCATGTTTGCAAATTTACAAGGTCTTATGAGTGAGATATTTGGAAAATGGGCTATTGAGCAGGTAAAGTTCCAAAAGCGAATTTAGTAAGAGTGTTTTGATCTTTTCCTTAATTCAATTAATTATTTCATTTTGGAGTAACATATTGGAGTCTATGCTGATCCAATTTAGTTTACACACTTACAAAATAGACTAGGGTTTTGAAAGCAATAAAAAAAGATCATAAGGAAGAAGAAGACGCAAGAACACACATATTTTCTTCATGGAATTTACCCGGTGGTGATCCATAACAAGATTTGTGGGATCTTTTCAATTAGGTTACTTCACCCACACACCAATATTGTTCAGCTCATCTATTTTATGGATTTTATAATGTTAGCGGCTGCAATCGTGAAAGAAAGTTTCATTTTCTTATTGATTGGATTGTTGGCTGCCATTCTTCTTTCCTTGGAGATATTTGAGAGGAAATTCAGTAGATCTGTATGGTACTATGGGTTCCCAGCATTCAGTGAAAGAACTAGGAAGTTTTGGAGAATTTGGAAAGGAAAAACGAGTTGAAAAACTCGTAGACACAACTTGGTAGGTGGAGGCACAACGCGCCTGCAGTACGCCAGGAACTGGACTCTGTCAACCATACCTGGCGCGTAGCGCCAGCCGTGCGCCTAAAATAGGCCTCAGTCAACTAATGATGGCGTGGTGCGCCAGAACTTCACCCAACCCGGTATTTTCATCCATTTTTCGTACTTTAACCTTTTAAGTCCTTCCAAGGTACATTAACATCCTCAAATTATTCCCAATCTCTTCAAATGATTATTAATTAACTAGAAAATATCTAGGAATTGAAATTGAAACCTTGAATAAACAATTCAATTCAATGAATGTTAAGATTCAAGTCAAAAAAGTTAAGAGCTAAGTCTAGAAATTAAGAAGCAAGGCAAGGTAAAGATTTCTAAAGTCTTTCACAAATGTTTTCACTTTTTTAAAAGACTTAAAGTTCAAATAAAGTAAATGTTGGAGTTCATTTGTCAAAACCTATAAGGGAATTAATTATTCCCTAGAGGTTTATAAATATTTCACATTTGAGTAAAGAAGGGAACTAGAATTTCCAAAAGAGTTTTGAACTAAAAGGGGAACATGGTTTTCAAAAAGGAGCTTTTAAAGGTAAAT
Source organism: Solanum lycopersicum (assembly GCF_036512215.1). Taxonomy (NCBI): domain Eukaryota; kingdom Viridiplantae; phylum Streptophyta; class Magnoliopsida; order Solanales; family Solanaceae; genus Solanum; species Solanum lycopersicum. The sequence goes on along the minus strand of NC_090807.1, from coordinate 38,996,141 downwards.
GGGTTCCGTAAATTATCTCAACCCAAAAAAAGGAAGTTTATTAAAAGTGTGAGGTAAAGTACTTTTTGTGGAGTAGTATTGAGCATCTATATAGATATGAAAGTTCATATTTACTCAAGTCTCTACGTAAACCATGTAGCCAACAAAGGAATTGACGTGTAATACTTTTTAGATGATCACGTAAAAAGAGATAGTGGATCCACTAAGTTGAGTAAGGTCATATACCGATGACAAGGTGTAGGACGGTCCTCTTGAAACGTGAGGTAAGACATTGTATCATTACTTAGGCTCATAGTGAGGGTTGTCAGTTACAGAAACTCCTATAGAGGCAATATTACTTTCTTATATAAGTAAAATTCAGTTTGTTATTGAATTTCCTTTAACGAACTAAATTGTTTTAACTATTTTATAAGCTTTACACATGTACGTATATATACATCTTGCAGGTGATTTAAACTGTTCTATACGCATATCATTTGAGTTAATTATACTCATGAATTTAGCAGAGCCAAGGTAAGTTAATCTTATCCCTTCAAACTTAAGTCGTTGTCTAGATCTCCAACTCGCATACTCGTTCATTCAATGTACTGATACCAGTTGGTATGCATCGTTTCATGATGCGCACATAGGTACCAATGATTAGCACGGAGCGCTACATTTATCCAGATTGAGCTTTAGAGTTTGTGGTGAGCCCGATTGCATTCTTGAGGACATCCTTTTCATTTATACTAACTTAATTTTTTGGATTTTGTGGGGTTTGTCCTAACATCCCTCTCTAGACAATTTAGACACTTTGTATTTTATAGAATTATAGTTTGGAGTTGTTTTCAGTTATTCAAACTCCAGTGCCATCTTGGCCAAAGTTAGGATATTAAGTACTTCCCTTTAAATATGTTTTATTCGTGTTTAAGTTAAGTTTTTTCTTTCGGTGATTTAAGTATCCAAGTCAAGGGTTCGCTTGAGGCCAGAAATAGTATTCAAGAGTCGTTCTCACCTAGGGTGTAGGCTCGGGGTGTGACAAACTTGGCATCAGAGTACAGAGTTCAAGGGTCCTAGGGAGTCGATTAAGTCTTGTTTATAGATTCTTAGTCTTTGGTGTGAAGCGCTCTACGTCTATTATTAAGATGCTACGCAATTTAGGAGTGGTTCCCTTCTTTCTGTTCCTTTCGTGCGAAGATTTTATCTCTAATCTGTAATTCGAGGTTACACGTATATTTCATATCTTCATGCCTCCAAGAAGATCATTCATAGGTCAACCGTGAAGGGAGGTTGAGGAACAATGGGTTCCAAATGAACAAGAGGTGCAACCCCGAGGAGTGGTTACCAATACAAAATTTTGGGAAGCTATCATGATGCTAAGTCAAGTTGTGACTAATCAAGTCAGGCAGCAGAGCGGAGCTCGACAAGAAGGGTCTAATACTTTGAGAATCCGCGATTTTCATAGGATGAATCCCCCTAGTTTCATCGGATCAAACACTAATGAAGATCCGGAGAACTTGAAAAGAGAAGTTGGAGAAGGTGAATGAGATAATGGATGTGGGAGATGCTGAGAGGGTTGAATTGGATGCATACCAATTGAAACGTGTGTCTAGAACATGGTTCGATCAATGGAAGGATTCTAGGGCTTAGGATGCAACACATCCAAGCTGGGCTTGCTTCAAGGAAGACTTCATTAGGAGGTTCTTTCCTCATGAAATGAAGGAATCCAAGGTGAAGGAGTTCCTTATTCTAAAAAAGGAATCCATGAGTGTTCATGAATATAGGTTGAAGTTCACGCAGCTGTATCGCTATGCTCCAGAGATTGTAGAAGACATGAGGAGCAGAATGTGTCTGTTTGTTAAAGGGCTGGGTCATGCTACAAGTAAGGAAGGTAGGGCTGCTATGGTTATAGCAGACATTGATATATCTCGGCTGATGGTATACGTTCAACAAGTTGAAGAAGAGAAGGTGAAGGATAGAGAAGATTACTGAAACAAGAAGACGAAGACTAGGAATGCGTTAGGCCAAAAAAATGGTTCAAGCTGACCACAATTCCGAAAAATAAAGAGGAATTCATCATCATCTGCTAGTGCACCTGTACCCACCAACCGGGGTGAGTATAGTTGTGACAATTGACAACACTTCAAGGCTAGACCAGCCCAACCTCATGGTAATGTGGACCAAAGAGGTGGTGAACGTTCTGCATGTGGTAGATGTGGTAAAATTCACCCTAGCAATTGTCGTGATGGCCAGACATGTTGTTTCAAATGTGGTCAAGAGGTTTACTTCATGAGAGAATTCCCTATTAATAAGCAAGGTAGTTAAAATTCGGGAAAAAGAGTCCAATCTTCATTAATTTCTCCACCAAAAAGGTTTGGATCAAGAGGAGCTACTTCTAGTACCGGCGGAGGGGAAAATCGCCTCTATGCAATCACTAGCTTCCAAGAGCAAGAGAACTCTCTTGATGTCATCACGGATATAATCAAAGTCTTTACTTTTGATGTTTATACATTATAAGACACGAGCAAGTTTATTTTTTTTTAACTCCTTGTGTTACTAATCAGTTTGGAATTCTCCCTGAAAAGCTTTGTGAAACTTTATGTGTTTCTATACATGTTGGAGAGTCTATTCTAGTGAAAAGAGTCTATCGTGATTGTTCTATTTTTATCAATCAAAAGGGTACCATGGCTTATTTCATAGAAATAGACATGGTAGATTTTTATGTCACTCTAGGTATGGACTGGCTCCGTGCCTATTATGCATCTATGGATCTTCATACCAACAGAGTAAAAAAAACAAAAAAATTTAGTCTCCAAAAATAAGAGATGATCAAATTTAACATGAAGTACAAAAGTACAAAACTTTTTTCTCTCCTCTAAAAAAAATACATATTAATAATAATATAGATACATTATAAGATCATCACATAACGATAATCTATCTTAACATTTATGAAATAAATTCATATTTTATAAAGGATAGAAAAAATAATAACCAAGGGAAACAAAAATAGAAACTGGTTTTTCCTTTGATTGAATCATATTCTATCTAGCGCCAATGATTTCATGCAAGTCACTTTTCATGCAAATTATTTCTTTTTTTTTCAAGTTTCTTTTCATATTTAGATTTTTGATAGAAGACATTGGATTTCAACGAGAAACCACAATTGTGTCCAAATATTTTAGGATACAACATATGTTCATTAAAGTGCTTATTCTAGCCTTTATGCATAGATAATTTTGTCATTGAAAAGACAAGTAAAGGGGTACAATACTTGAATGCACTTAGGAACAAAATGAGTTTAATCATACCCATCAAAGAAAAACCTAATATAGAAATATAGTCGAACATATTAGAATAGTACTGATTCATCTCAAATCTCTTTTATCATATGATAAAATAACTTTCTTCTTCTTCTTTCCAACAAAAATAACAAAAAAATAGAAGTAATTTCCTTACCACAAAAAATACCTGCAATATTAAATTTCTTATGTTTGTTATCTTCTATATTCAGATTAAGAAACAAAAAACAATAAAAATGAGAAGAAGAACACAAGAACTATTCGATTCCATAGAACCCACGATGTCTCTTTAAGAAATTTAATCCCCTCAACTATCAAAGGTTGAAAATTAATTCCTTCCAAGATAAAACGGATTAACCATTAAAGAAGTAGTGGTACCTCAAATTTTGATCATTTCAACGAACTCAAAATCACATCAACAAATCACACACACAAACACGATCAATCGATTTTGTTTTGTAACAACTGTATGCAAAAAAGAGACAGATTAAATAAAGAAAAATGAGCGAAACCCTATCTGTTTAAAGCAAACAAAGGGTGAACAATTCTTTGGAAATTAGACAACCTTAAGGTAATAACCCTTTAGAAAAGGCACAACCTTTCAAATCGTCACAACCCTTTAGAAAATCCACAACTTTTCATAAAGATCACAGCCTTTCGGCAAAGTTACAACCCTTAATTTTCTGTTTTGACATTAAAAACCCAACAAAAAATAGAGCATAGCTTAGTAGGGATCCACATGGATTATGTAGATTATCAACGGTCTGCACAAATCCAATCTAATAGTGTCACATAAAGTTATAGCTTCTAAATAATTAGACAAATTAATTTCACTGTAAGTTTTTTTAAGAATTATATTTTTAATTTTTTCCGTCGTTGGGATAACATTATGAAAAGATCAATCGATCATATTTTAAATTTGTGTCATTATTTTCCTTTTTAAAATAAAGTTAAAAATTAATCGTAGACATTGAAATTTTGTGGGACTCTACAAGATGCGTTCAATTCGAGTTGGGACTCTACAAATTGTGTTCAACTGAGATAAGAGTTCTTGGAGGTTACTCAATCCTAAACCCTAGTTTATGACTATATAAAGGGTACTAAATTCCCTTAAAAGGCATCTTGAAAAATACACAAAGAGATCAAGATCTGGAATACTCCATAAATTTATGGATTGTTCATATAGTAAGGTCAAATCTAAACTATCCTAGTTCGAGAAATATGCCACCAATGGCCCTCGAATAATGGATAAATCTTCTTAGATAGTAGAATCAATGGAGGAATAGAATTTACCCACTATCTTAATCAATAAAATTATGTTTCTTCATATTTTATTTGTATGTTTTGCTTATTTTCCATATGTTTAAAATATGTTACAAGCAAAATTAGCACGCCCAGTGTAACAAAATCTTCCCTTCATCTCTTCTCTCTTAAATCAAATATGAAAATCTGAAGCTGCAAAGGTGGAAGAATGAGTACTTCAAACCTCATCTTTGAGTTTCAAAAGTCTACAATCCATCAAGACTTGAAGCAAGGGGCATTTGTAGACATTTAAATTTTGTGGGATTCTACAAGATGCATTCAATTCGAGTGACGACTCTACAAATTGTGTTCAACTCAGATAAAGATTCCTGGAGGCTACTCAATCCTAAACCCTAGTTTATGCCTAAATAAAGGGTACTAAATTTCCTTAAAAGGCATCTCGAAAATTCCATAAAGAAAATTGAAGGAATATTCATATAGAGATGTCAAAATCTAAATCATCCTAGTTCGAGAAATACGCAACTAACGACCCTCGCATCATGGATAATCCTAGGAGAGTAGAATCAAGGAATCAACAGCATTGTACCCGCTATCTTAATCAATAAACTTATGTTTCATCATATTTTATTTGTATGGTTTGTCTTTTTTCCATATATTTATTATTTGTTGCAAACACTAACGCTCACCGCATTTTTAATCACACAATTACAATTAAAAATATATATTAAGCTATCCCTTTTTCACATCTCTATTAAATTGCAATAGATTGTTAATGTTATAATTTTTTATTTTATTAAACTGAATTTTCAATATTGACATGGACAAACATCCTACCTATTGAAGACAAGCAAAAACAAATCTCATGTGACTATATTTAAGAAATTAAATGATGATATGATTTAATGTCTAAAATGTGATAAAACATATAATCATAAAATTTAACTCGAACTATAGTGAGGATGTCATTTTTTATCATAGGCACTTGATTAGGCATTATCATTCAGTTTCGAATGCAAATCTTTCATAAAATTTGATGTTTGAATTAGTTAATGTAGAATGGAAATTTTAGATTTGCAAGCTTTTAAAAATAGAAATTTCAAAATTAATTACATTGAATATTAACATTTAATATATTTATATCTCTGCACATGTGTTGTACATGTGTTGCGTAATAATGTACTTCCTCCGTCACATTTTATCTTGCAACATTTGACCCGACACGGAGATTAAGAAATAATGAAGACTTTGAAATGTTTATAAAATTTCCCTTACAAAAAAGTAAATCATTTTTATCTATCATCATAAATGTATTAGAAATTTAAAAGGGACCAATAAGGTAAAAGAGAAATTATATCTTTAAATACTTACAATATAAAGAAATGTGGCATTCATTTTGGGACTGACCAAAAAGGAAATGGTGCCATATAAAATTGAAGGGAGGGAGTAATATATATTTTTACAAATAATATCAACATTATTAAACCATATAACCCTAAAAGCAATTTAGATAAAATGAGGCATAAATCAGACATGAAAATATTGGAATTCATAAAGTTATATTTTTTGAAATTGAAACTACCGGAATTGATAAAGTTTTTTTCTTGAAAATTGAAATTTCTAATAGAAATGACAATGTTTTTAATGAACATTATTGGTTTGTCAATGTTTATACGCTCCATACCTTCAGGAACCATTTCAGCTGGAAAATCCTGACTTAGAATCTGAATTTTGAATTCGGTTTTGTTAGAGTTGCACTCTAAGAGTTCAAACAAAAGTCGATACCCCTTTTTTAGATTGTTATCATCCGTAAATTTTTTCCATACAGTACTAAATTTGTATTTAGTTTTGGCTCCACCATAAAACAAGTTTAATTCTTTATTTAGTTTTGGCTCCACCATAAAACAAGTTTAATTCTTTTTTTACCACAAGCAAGGACTACAGGGGATCCAACAAAAGGAAGTTCTTTGTTAGTTTTCCTGGGCATTTACCATCAAACATTCATTGAAATTAGCAAAATATTAGTCAAAATGTCCAGCTCTGACCGTAGAAATATATATATTTGAACCTAAAGATTAAGCCTAGAACAAAGAACATTTAATCTTGAATGTACCACTCCAAAACTCGTGAGGTTGGGCGTGAGGCTCACTTAATTTTTGTAGGAAATGGGGCATTTTGGGGAGCTACTGCCCAAAGCACCACAGGCTCCATAACGGGTCGTGGTGCACTTGACGAGGGAAAGGGGACTCAAGAACTTGACTTCGTTTTTGTATAAATTAGAAATCTTGAAGACGATACTGCCTTAATCGTAATAACAAGAACCATGAGTCGTGGTGCTCCTCATGGCTCGTGAGGTGTTGCTAGTGAACCTAGACAGGTTGTTTTAATAGAGGTTACTTTAGTCTTTTACTTTTAAGTTCAACTAATGAGGTGGTGTTTTGGGTAGTTTAGGGGAAAATTAGAAATAGATTTTTAGTATTTTTCATCAATTTACAAGACTCAAACTCAAAAACCCAAAATGTCTCCCACACCCAATTCTCTAAATTATTTCTATCTACAGATTTCCTCCGTTGAAGAACACCAAAAGCTTCAAGGATAGGGTTCAAGATCCGAGATTTTCAGCCCAATGTCGTGGTAAAGCTTCAAACAAGGTATGGGAACTTTCATTCATGGGATTTCTTTCCCCATGAAGCCCTTCGTCTACTATTTTTGAAATTGGGAAATTGTTCAAAATTAGGGTTTTGATCCTAACCTTGGGTTTTTCTCAAAAACTTTTCTATATTTTCATTATCCTACATTATAATGAAATTTATGTTTAATTAGGGTTTCTATTGCTAAACTTACCTTGAACCCATGTGTTTTCCCATACCCCCAACTTTATTAAAAATATGATGGGTTTCTTTGTGAAGTATGAATATGTGGGAATAGTATGTAAGTGACTTTAGTAATTAGTCTTGTTTATTTCAGGCTTATAG